>NC_085028.1:60000-167000 GCF_963692335.1 Osmerus eperlanus | reverse complement strand
AACTGCGCCCGTTGGCTTCAACGCTGTTCAGCTGCCACTTCACCAGCATACCATCACGACTGCGGAGCATGGAAGAATATGTAAATTGTGTAATCCCAATTCACCAACCGTTTGTTCAGTTATTAACGTCTTTTTGCATAGTTCATATTTCCTAATGCCTTTGGATAAGGTTTGTGCACTAAATTGGAAGTGGTTAATAGATAATATTCGAAATAGGCCTGCATAGCAGTACTATAAAAGAAACACGTGGCTAGTTAGCTAGCTAGCTTCTTTTGTTAGTTAGCTCGATATCTAAACACCAAAATATTGTGTACCTTTTGAGTTGTATTCTGTCAGTCATAATAATTGTATACAAATCAGATGATGTAGTTAAAATAATTTATGTAACATTTAACGAACACAACAGGAGGGTTAATGGAGGCCTGGAAATACATTACATTTAGTCTTTTTTTTGTCATTACAAGCTAGTCAATCATCTCTTTTAAATATTTACAGAAATGGTCATGAGGAATGGATTATCAGACTGATTGAATAATGGTTCATCTTTGTCTCGATCTTAATTGGGTGTGCTCAAGCCTTCGGCGAGAGCACAACCTTTGTTCTCTCACATATATATTATTATTATTATTATTTTTATTTCTTTTTGCCCCCCTAAAACTCAGTCAATATTTGGCCTACATAGACAACGTAGGTGTCAAAAGTTTCGTCTTGGTAGCGATTGAGTTGCTTGTATTGGGATTTACGTTCCGTTGCACGGTTTAAGTAGAAATTACGTTTTTGTGTCGAAAAGTGAAGCTAACGGTGGCTAACTTGCTAACCACAGTCAATGACGCTACTTACGTCACTAACGTCACGAAAACTCGCGTGACTACCTCTAGCAGAATATTAGTTTAGCAGCTCGTTAACTTCTGGGAGATAGCTAGGCTAACTATAGCTTTACTGCAAGGCAGCTGCAGAAACGCCACAAGCAAAGAGGCCAGGTGATAACTATTTACTAATTTTACTTTGTGATATGACACACAATTGTGATGTGTAATGTACAATATAAGCTGATATTATTAAGGAAGTACATCTACTTTCGGAAACAGTAGTCTACTATTTCACTGAAGTATTAGCATCATGACATTAGCCTGTGTTGCCCGGGCAACACATACTACAGTGGTCTATGATGTAGCGTTATCTGTTTTCAATCGTTAAAATAAACATTCCTCACATATACATTTTCGTTGTAGGGTTTATTCTGACATTAGTAAACGATTTGTTGGTGAAAAAAACATTACCTGTGGTTTCAAACCAGTGTAGCTCACTGCAACGCTGTAGCTTACGTGAGACACACTACAAAAACATCTAGCTATCTAGATGTTTCCTAACTGTAGGAAGTCAAACGGCGACAGAACATGTTCGGCACTCCCCTTACTTAAATCAAAAGTCTATCTAACTACTAACCTGAACTTCATTGCCACAGCCTAAACGTTGTCAATCTGTTCATGAAAATAATTAATTTCAGTTTAAACCGTACAACGGAACGTTAAATCAAATTCAACCAACGCAATCGCTACCAAGACGAACACAGCAGTAGTCTAGTACTGTGCCGTAGTAGTACAATTTACCGGGGCAGCTTCTCCACACAGGGCTATATCGCACTTGGCGTTGTTACTGACAATGATCGCTACCAATGAGCTTTTTATGAAAGCGATTTTCCACTAAATAAATGTCAAGCTTATTTACGTTTTTGGGGGCATATTTTCAGTTAGCAGATGGTACTGTTTGGATCACGATTCCATCTTCTACTGCCGGTAACGTCGTACAATAATCTTCAAAGGGGGTTCTTTATTCATGAATGAATGCAATATGAGTAGGCTAAATTCCTTAAAATATCACGAGAAGTGAAAAACTTAAAAGGACGTTTAAGTCATAGAGATTAGGTCAATTTTTACACCGGTCTGCCAAAGTTATTCGTTTTGATTCAACGATGAGGCTGCCTCTTGCAGGTAAAATGAGAAGACATCTATTTCATTCTACACTTCACTCGTATTTTCAGTTGTAAATGAGCAGCAAAAAAAAATGCTATTAAATCTATGTAATCCATATAAATAATAAGTATGCATTTTTATATAAAATATACAGAATTATCAGTTGTAAAAATGTCAAGCAAGCACACCCTACAATTTCCCCGGAAATTGTACCCTCTCTAGTATTATTATTATTTTTTCTTTCTTTTTGCCCCCCTAAAACTCAGTCAATATTTGGCCTACATAGACAACCTAGGTGTCAAAAGTTTCGTCTTGGTAGCGATTGAGTTGCTTCTATTGGGATTTACGTTCCGTTGCATGGTTTAGGCTCAAGTCAGACGCCTTATCCGTAACGACATGTATTCACTTCTTGCTAATTTAACCACACACACTTTGAGACAGACTTGTTTCCTACAACATGTGAACAACTTTTTCTATAAAGCATCTTCGACAGCTCAACTGGAGTAGCGATCCATCAAGTTCAGATAAACACTTTGAGATGGCTTTATTCCAAAAACGAGAACAACTTATGGCTTTTAAAGTTCTTCAACAGCAATCAAGATCCATCATGCTGATGACAACCGCGAAGGGACTCGAACCCTTAATCTTCAGATCGGAAGTCAGATGCCCTATCGATTACGCCAAGTGGTCTCTTGCTTAAGAATTAACCACAAACATTTTGAGATAGCTTGTTTCCAATTACGAGAACACTATTCCTTAAGTCAGACGCCTTATTCGTAACGACATGTATTCACTTCTTGCTAATTTAACCACACACACTTTGAGACAGACTGTTTCCTACAACATGGGAACAACTTTTTCCATCAAGCATCTGCTACAGCTCGACTGGAGTCGCGATCCATCAAGTTCAGATCAACACTTTGAGATGGCTTGTTTCCGAAAACGAGAACAACTTATGGCTTTTAAAGCTCTACAACAGCAATCAAGATCCATCATGCTGATGACAACCACGAAGGGACTTGAACCCTTAATCTTCTGATTCGAAGTCAGACGGCTTATCCATTAGGCCACGTGGTCTCTTGCTTCAGAAGTAACCACAAACATTTGAGATAGCTTGTTTCCAATTACAAGAACACCATTCCTTAATTAGGCATCTTCAACAGCTTGAGAGGAGTCAAGATGGATCTAGTTCAGAGAAAGGAACACAATTCTGTGGACAACCAGGAAGCGACTCTCAATCTTCTCACCATAAGCCAGACGCCTTATCCGTAACGACATGTATTCACTTCTTGCTAATTTAACCACACACACTTTGAGACAGACTGTTTCCTACAACATGGGAATTTTTTTTTCCATCAAGCATCTTCGACAGCTCGACTGGAGTCGCGATCCATCAAGTTCAGATCAACACTTTGAGATGGCTTGTTTCCAAAAACGAGAACAACTTATGGCTTTTAAAGCTCTTCAACAGCAATCAAGATCCATCATGCTGATGACAACCACGAAGGGACTCGAACCCTTAATCTTTTGATCCGAAGTCAGACGCCTTATCCATTAGGCCACGTGGTCTCTTGCTTCAGAAGTAACCACAAACATTTTGAGATAGCTTGTTTCCAATTACGAGAACACTATTCCTTAAGTCAGACGCCTTATCCGTAACGACATGTATTCACTTCTTGCTGATCTAACCACACACACTTTGAGACAGACTTGTTTCCTACAACATGTGAACAACTTTTTCTATAAAGCATCTTCGACAGCTCAACTGGAGTCGCGATCCATCAAGTTCAGATAAACACTTTGAGATGGCTTTATTCCAAAAACGAGAACAACTTATGGCTTTTAAAGTTCTTCAACAGCAATCAAGATCCATCATGCTGATGACAACCACGAAGGGACTTGAACCCTTAATCTTCTGATTCGAAGTCAGACGGCTTATCCATTAGGCCACGTGGTCTCTTGCTTCAGAAGTAACCACAAACATTTGAGATAGCTTGTTTCCAATTACAAGAACACCATTCCTTAATTAGGCATCTTCAACAGCTTGAGAGGAGTCAAGATGGATCTAGTTCAGAGAAAGGAACACAATTCTGTGGACAACCAGGAAGCGACTCTCAATCTTCTCACCATAAGCCAGACGCCTTATCCGTAACGACATGTATTCACTTCTTGCTAATTTAACCACACACACTTTGAGACAGACTGTTTCCTACAACATGGGAAAAACTTTTTCCATCAAGCATCTTCGACAGCTCGACTGGAGTCGCGATCCATCAAGTTCAGATCAACACTTTGAGATGGCTTGTTTCCAAAAACGAGAACAACTTATGGCTTTTAAAGCTCTTCAACAGCAATCAAGATCCATCATGCTGATGACAACCACGAAGGGACTCGAACCCTTAATCTTCTGATCCGAAGTCAGACGCCTTATCCATTAGGCCACGTGGTCTCTTGCTTCAGAACTAACCACAAACATTTTGAGATAGCTTGTTTCCAATTACGAGAACACTATTCCTTAAGTCAGACGCCTTATCCGTAACGACATGTATTCACTTCTTGCTGATCTAACCACACACACTTTGAGAAAGACTTGTTTCCTACAACATGTGAACAACTTTTTCTATAAAGCATCTTCGACAGCTCAACTGGAGTCGCGATCCATCAAGTTCAGATAAACACTTTGAGATGGCTTTATTCCAAAAACGAGAACAACTTATGGCTTTTAAAGTTCTTCAACAGCAATCAAGATCCATCATGCTGATGATAACCACGAAGGGACTCGAACCCTTAATCTTCAGATCGGAAGTCAGATGCCCTATCGATTACGCCAAGTGGTCTCTTGCTTAAGAATTAACCATAAACATTTTGAGATAGCTTGTTTCCAATTACGAGAACACTATTCCTTAAGTCAGACGCCTTATTCGTAACGACATGTATTCACTTCTTGCTAATTTAACCACACACACTTTGAGACAGACTGTTTCCTACAACATGGGAACAACTTTTTCCATCAAGCATCTTCGACAGCTCGACTGGAGTCGCGATCCATCAAGTTCAAATCAACACTTTGAGATGGCTTGTTTCCAAAAACGAGAACAACTTATGGCTTTTAAAGCTCTTCAACAGCAATCAAGATCCATTATGCTGATGACAACCACGAAGGGACTCGAACCCTTAATCTTTTGATCCGAAGTCAGACGCCTTATCCATTAGGCCACGTGGTCCCTTGCTTCAGAAGTAACCACAAACATTTTGAGATAGCTTGTTTCCAATTACGAGAACACTATTCCTTAAGTCAGACGCCTTATCCGTAACGACATGTATTCACTTCTTGCTGATCTAACCACACACACTTTGAGACAGACTTGTTTCCTACAACATGTGAACAACTTTTTCCATCAAGCATCTTCGACAGCTCGACTGGAGTCGCGATCCATCAAGTTCAGATCAACACTTTGAGATGGCTTGTTTCCAAAAACGAGAACAACTTATGGCTTTTAAAGCTCTTCAACAGCAATCAAGATCCATCATGCTGATGACAACCACGAAGGGACTCGAACCCTTAATCTTCTGATCCGAAGTCAGACGCCTTATCCATTAGGCCACGTGGTCTCTTGCTTCAGAACTAACCACAAACATTTTGAGATAGCTTGTTTCCAATTACGAGAACACTATTCCTTAAGTCAGACGCCTTATCCGTAACGACATGTATTCACTTCTTGCTGATCTAACCACACACACTTTGAGAAAGACTTGTTTCCTACAACATGTGAACAACTTTTTCTATAAAGCATCTTCGACAGCTCAACTGGAGTCGCGATCCATCAAGTTCAGATAAACACTTTGAGATGGCTTTATTCCAAAAACGAGAACAACTTATGGCTTTTAAAGTTCTTCAACAGCAATCAAGATCCATCATGCTGATGACAACCACGAAGGGACTCGAACCCTTAATCTTCAGATCGGAAGTCAGATGCCCTATCGATTACGCCAAGTGGTCTCTTGCTTAAGAATTAACCATAAACATTTTGAGATAGCTTGTTTCCAATTACGAGAACACTATTCCTTAAGTCAGACGCCTTATTCGTAACGACATGTATTCACTTCTTGCTAATTTAACCACACACACTTTGAGACAGACTGTTTCCTACAACATGGGAACAACTTTTTCCATCAAGCATCTTCGACAGCTCGACTGGAGTCGCGATCCATCAAGTTCAAATCAACACTTTGAGATGGCTTGTTTCCAAAAACGAGAACAACTTATGGCTTTTAAAGCTCTTCAACAGCAATCAAGATCCACATGCTGATGACAACCACGAAGGGACTCGAACCCTTAATCTTTTGATCCGAAGTCAGACGCCTTATCCATTAGGCCACGTGGTCCCTTGCTTCAGAAGTAACCACAAACATTTTGAGATAGCTTGTTTCCAATTACGAGAACACTATTCCTTAAGTCAGACGCCTTATCCGTAACGACATGTATTCACTTCTTGCTGATCTAACCACACACACTTTGAGACAGACTTGTTTCCTACAACATGTGAACAACTTTTTCTATAAAGCATCTTCGACAGCTCAACTGGAGTCGCGATCCATCAAGTTCAGATAAACACTTTGAGATGGCTTTATTCCAAAAACGAGAACAACTTATGGCTTTTAAAGTTCTTCAACAGCAATCAAGATCCATCATGCTGATGACAACCACGAAGGGACTTGAACCCTTAATCTTCTGATTCGAAGTCAGACGGCTTATCCATTAGGCCACGTGGTCTCTTGCTTCAGAAGTAACCACAAACATTTGAGATAGCTTGTTTCCAATTACAAGAACACCATTCCTTAATTAGGCATCTTCAACAGCTTGAGAGGAGTCAAGATGGATCTAGTTCAGAGAAAGGAACACAATTCTGTGGACAACCAGGAAGCGACTCTCAATCTTCTCACCATAAGCCAGACGCCTTATCCGTAACGACATGTATTCACTTCTTGCTAATTTAACCACACACACTTTGAGACAGACTGTTTCCTACAACATGGGAACAACTTTTTCCATCAAGCATCTTCGACAGCTCGACTGGAGTCGCGATCCATCAAGTTCAGATCAACACTTTGAGATGGCTTGTTTCCAAAAACGAGAACAACTTATGGCTTTTAAAGCTCTTCAACAGCAATCAAGATCCATCATGCTGATGACAACCACGAAGGGACTCGAACCCTTAATCTTCTGATTCGAAGTCAGACGCCTTATCCATTAGGCCACGTGGTCTCTTGCTTCAGAACTAACCACAAACATTTTGAGATAGCTTGTTTCCAATTACGAGAACACTATTCCATAAGTCAGACGCCTTATTCGTAACGACATGTATTCACTTCTTGCTAATTTAACCACACACACTTTGAGACAGACTGTTTCCTACAACATGGGAACAACTTTTTCCATCAAGCATCTGCTACAGCTCGACTGTAGTCGCGATCCATCAAGTTCAGATCAACACTTTGAGATGGCTTGTTTCCGAAAACGAGAACAACTTATGGCTTTTAAAGCTCTACAACAGCAATCAAGATCCATCATGCTGATGACAACCACGAAGGGACTTGAACCCTTAATCTTCTGATTCGAAGTCAGACGGCTTATCCATTAGGCCACGTGGTCTCTTGCTTCAGAAGTAACCACAAACATTTGAGATAGCTTGTTTCCAATTACAAGAACACCATTCCTTAATTAGGCATCTTCAACAGCTTGAGAGGAGTCAAGGTGGATCTAGTTCAGAGAAAGGAACACAATTCTGTGGACAACCAGGAAGCGACTCTCAATCTTCTCACCATAAGCCAGACGCCTTATCCGTAACGACATGTATTCACTTCTTGCTAATTTAACCACACACACTTTGAGACAGACTGTTTCCTACAACATGGGAACAACTTTTTCCATCAAGCATCTTCGACAGCTCGACTGGAGTCGCGATCCATCAAGTTCAGATCAACACTTTGAGATGGCTTGTTTCCAAAAACGAGAACAACTTATGGCTTTTAAAGCTCTTCAACAGCAATCAAGATCCATCATGCTGATGACAACCACGAAGGGACTCGAACCCTTAATCTTTTGATCCGAAGTCAGACGCCTTATCCATTAGGCCACGTGGTCTCTTGCTTCAGAAGTAACCACAAACATTTTGAGATAGCTTGTTTCCAATTACGAGAACACTATTCCTTAAGTCAGACGCCTTATCCGTAACGACATGTATTCACTTCTTGCTGATCTAACCACACACACTTTGAGACAGACTTGTTTCCTACAACATGTGAACAACTTTTTCTATAAAGCATCTTCGACAGCTCAACTGGAGTCGCGATCCATCAAGTTCAGATAAACACTTTGAGATGGCTTTATTCCAAAAACGAGAACAACTTATGGCTTTTAAAGTTCTTCAACAGCAATCAAGATCCATCATGCTGATGACAACCACGAAGGGACTTGAACCCTTAATCTTCTGATTCGAAGTCAGACGGCTTATCCATTAGGCCACGTGGTCTCTTGCTTCAGAAGTAACCACAAACATTTGAGATAGCTTGTTTCCAATTACAAGAACACCATTCCTTAATTAGGCATCTTCAACAGCTTGAGAGGAGTCAAGATGGATCTAGTTCAGAGAAAGGAACACAATTCTGTGGACAACCAGGAAGCGACTCTCAATCTTCTCACCATAAGCCAGACGCCTTATCCGTAACGACATGTATTCACTTCTTGCTAATTTAACCACACACACTTTGAGACAGACTGTTTCCTACAACATGGGAAAAACTTTTTCCATCAAGCATCTTCGACAGCTCGACTGGAGTCGCGATCCATCAAGTTCAGATCAACACTTTGAGATGGCTTGTTTCCAAAAACGAGAACAACTTATGGCTTTTAAAGCTCTTCAACAGCAATCAAGATCCATCATGCTGATGACAACCACGAAGGGACTCGAACCCTTAATCTTCTGATCCGAAGTCAGACGCCTTATCCATTAGGCCACGTGGTCTCTTGCTTCAGAACTAACCACAAACATTTTGAGATAGCTTGTTTCCAATTACGAGAACACTATTCCTTAAGTCAGACGCCTTATCCGTAACGACATGTATTCACTTCTTGCTGATCTAACCACACACACTTTGAGAAAGACTTGTTTCCTACAACATGTGAACAACTTTTTCTATAAAGCATCTTCGACAGCTCAACTGGAGTCGCGATCCATCAAGTTCAGATAAACACTTTGAGATGGCTTTATTCCAAAAACGAGAACAACTTATGGCTTTTAAAGTTCTTCAACAGCAATCAAGATCCATCATGCTGATGACAACCACGAAGGGACTCGAACCCTTAATCTTCAGATCGGAAGTCAGATGCCCTATCGATTACGCCAAGTGGTCTCTTGCTTAAGAATTAACCATAAACATTTTGAGATAGCTTGTTTCCAATTACGAGAACACTATTCCTTAAGTCAGACGCCTTATTCGTAACGACATGTATTCACTTCTTGCTAATTTAACCACACACACTTTGAGACAGACTGTTTCCTACAACATGGGAACAACTTTTTCCATCAAGCATCTTCGACAGCTCGACTGGAGTCGCGATCCATCAAGTTCAAATCAACACTTTGAGATGGCTTGTTTCCAAAAACGAGAACAACTTATGGCTTTTAAAGCTCTTCAACAGCAATCAAGATCCATCATGCTGATGACAACCACGAAGGGACTCGAACCCTTAATCTTTTGATCCGAAGTCAGACGCCTTATCCATTAGGCCACGTGGTCTCTTGCTTCAGAACTAACCACAAACATTTTGAGATAGCTTGTTTCCAATTACGAGAACACTATTCCTTAAGTCAGACGCCTTATCCGTAACGACATGTATTCACTTCTTGCTGATCTAACCACACACACTTTGAGACAGACTTGTTTCCTACAACATGTGAACAACTTTTTCTATAAAGCATCTTCGACAGCTCAACTGGAGTCGCGATCCATCAAGTTCAGATAAACACTTTGAGATGGCTTTATTCCAAAAACGAGAACAACTTATGGCTTTTAAAGTTCTTCAACAGCAATCAAGATCCATCATGCTGATGACAACCACGAAGGGACTTGAACCCTTAATCTTCTGATTCGAAGTCAGACGGCTTATCCATTAGGCCACGTGGTCTCTTGCTTCAGAAGTAACCACAAACATTTGAGATAGCTTGTTTCCAATTACAAGAACACCATTCCTTAATTAGGCATCTTCAACAGCTTGAGAGGAGTCAAGATGGATCTAGTTCAGAGAAAGGAACACAATTCTGTGGACAACCAGGAAGCGACTCTCAATCTTCTCACCATAAGCCAGACGCCTTATCCGTAACGACATGTATTCACTTCTTGCTAATTTAACCACACACACTTTGAGACAGACTGTTTCCTACAACATGGGAAAAACTTTTTCCATCAAGCATCTTCGACAGCTCGACTGGAGTCGCGATCCATCAAGTTCAGATCAACACTTTGAGATGGCTTGTTTCCAAAAACGAGAACAACTTATGGCTTTTAAAGCTCTTCAACAGCAATCAAGATCCATCATGCTGATGACAACCACGAAGGGACTCGAACCCTTAATCTTCTGATCCGAAGTCAGACGCCTTATCCATTAGGCCACGTGGTCTCTTGCTTCAGAACTAACCACAAACATTTTGAGATAGCTTGTTTCCAATTACGAGAACACTATTCCTTAAGTCAGACGCCTTATCCGTAACGACATGTATTCACTTCTTGCTGATCTAACCACACACACTTTGAGACAGACTTGTTTCCTACAACATGTGAACAACTTTTTCTATAAAGCATCTTCGACAGCTCAACTGGAGTCGCGATCCATCAAGTTCAGATAAACACTTTGAGATGGCTTTATTCCAAAAACGAGAACAACTTATGGCTTTTAAAGTTCTTCAACAGCAATCAAGATCCATCATGCTGATGACAACCACGAAGGGACTCGAACCCTTAATCTTCAGATCGGAAGTCAGATGCCCTATCGATTACGCCAAGTGGTCTCTTGCTTAAGAATTAACCACAAACATTTTGAGATAGCTTGTTTCCAATTACGAGAACACTATTCCTTAAGTCAGACGCCTTATTCGTAACGACATGTATTCACTTCTTGCTAATTTAACCACACACACTTTGAGACAGACTGTTTCCTACAACATGGGAACAACTTTTTCCATCAAGCATCTTCGACAGCTCGACTGGAGTCGCGATCCATCAAGTTCAGATCAACACTTTGAGATGGCTTGTTTCCAAAAACGAGAACAACTTATGGCTTTTAAAGCTCTTCAACAGCAATCAAGATCCATCATGCTGATGACAACCACGAAGGGACTCGAACCCTTAATCTTTTGATCCGAAGTCAGACGCCTTATCCATTAGGCCACGTGGTCTCTTGCTTCAGAACTAACCACAAACATTTTGAGATAGCTTGTTTCCAATTACGAGAACACTATTCCTTAAGTCAGACGCCTTATCCGTAACGACATGTATTCACTTCTTGCTGATCTAACCACACACACTTTGAGACAGACTTGTTTCCTACAACATGTGAACAACTTTTTCTATAAAGCATCTTCGACAGCTCAACTGGAGTCGCGATCCATCAAGTTCAGATAAACACTTTGAGATGGCTTTATTCCAAAAACGAGAACAACTTATGGCTTTTAAAGTTCTTCAACAGCAATCAAGATCCATCATGCTGATGACAACCACGAAGGGACTCGAACCCTTAATCTTCAGATCGGAAGTCAGATGCCCTATCGATTACGCCAAGTGGTCTCTTGCTTCAGAAGTAACCACAAACATTTGAGATAGCTTGTTTCCAATTACAAGAACACCATTCCTTAATTAGGCATCTTCAACAGCTTGAGAGGAGTCAAGATGGATCTAGTTCAGAGAAAGGAACACAATTCTGTGGACAACCAGGAAGCGACTCTCAATCTTCTCACCATAAGCCAGACGCCTTATCCGTAACGACATGTATTCACTTCTTGCTAATTTAACCACACACACTTTGAGACAGACTGTTTCCTACAACATGGGAAAAACTTTTTCCATCAAGCATCTTCGACAGCTCGACTGGAGTCGCGATCCATCAAGTTCAGATCAACACTTTGAGATGGCTTGTTTCCAAAAACGAGAACAACTTATGGCTTTTAAAGTTCATCCATCATGCTGATGACAACCACGAAGGGACTCGAACCCTTAATCTTCAGATCAGAAGTCAGATGCCCTATCGATTACGCCAAGTGGTCTCTTGCTTAAGAATTAACCACAAACATTTTGAGATAGCTTGTTTCCAATTACGAGAACACTATTCCTTAAGTCAGACGCCTTATTCGTAACGACATGTATTCACTTCTTGCTAATTTAACCACACACACTTTGAGACAGACTGTTTCCTACAACATGGGAACAACTTTTTCCATCAAGCATCTTCGACAGCTCGACTGGAGTCGCGATCCATCAAGTTCAGATCAACACTTTGAGATGGCTTGTTTCCAAAAACGAGAACAACTTATGGCTTTTAAAGTTCTTCAACAGCAATCAAGATCCATCATGCTGATGACAACCACGAAGGGACTCAAACCCTTAATCTTCAGATCGGAAGTCAGATGCCCTATCGATTACGCCAAGTGGTCTCTTGCTTAAGAATTAACCACAAACATTTTGAGATAGCTTGTTTCCAATTACAAGAACACCATTCCTTAATTAGGCATCTTCAACAGCTTGAGAGGAATCAAGACGGACCCAGTTCAGAGAAAGGAACAAAATTCTGTGGACAACGAGTTAGCGACTCTCAATCTTCTCACCATAAGTCAGACGCCTTATCCGTAACGACATGTATTCACTTCTTGCTAATTTAACCACACACACTTTGAGACAGACTGTTTCCTACAACATGGGAACAACTTTTTCCATCAAGCATCTTCGACAGCTCGACTGGAGTCGCGATCCATCAAGTTCAGATCAACACTTTGAGATGGCTTGTTTCCAAAAACGAGAACTACTTATGGCTTTTAAAGCTCTTCAACAGCAATCAAGATCCATCATGCTGATGACAACCACGAAGGGACTCGAACCCTTAATCTTCAGATCGGAAGTCAGATGCCCTAACGATTACGCCAAGTGGTCTCTTGCTTAAGAATTAACCACAAACATTTTGAGATAGCTTGTTTCCAATTACAAGAACACCATTCCTTAATTAGGCATCTTCAACAGCTTGAGAGGAATCAAGACGGACCCAGTTCAGAGAAAGGAACAAAATTCTGTGGACAACGAGTTAGCGACTCTCAATCTTCTCACCATAAGTCAGACGCCTTATCCGTAACGACATGTATTCACTTCTTGCTAATTTAACCACACACACTTTGAGACAGACTGTTTCCTACAACATGGGAACAACTTTTTCCATCAAGCATCTTCGACAGCTCGACTGGAGTCGCGATCCATCAAGTTCAGATCAACACTTTGAGATGGCTTGTTTCCAAAAACGAGAACTACTTATGGCTTTTAAAGCTCTTCAACAGCAATCAAGATCCATCATGCTGATGACAACCACGAAGGGACTCGAACCCTTAATCTTCTGATTCGAAGTCAGACGCCTTATCCATTAGGCCACTTGGTCTCTTGCTTCAGAACTAACCACAAACATTTTGAGATAGCTTGTTTCCAATTACGAGAACACTATTCCTTAAGTCAGACGCCTTATTCGTAACGACATGTATTCACTTCTTGCTAATTTAACCACACACACTTTGAGACAGACTGTTTCCTACAACATGGGAACAACTTTTTCCATCAAGCATCTGCTACAGCTCGACTGGAGTCGCGATCCATCAAGTTCAGATCAACACTTTGAGATGGCTTGTTTCCGAAAACGACTTATGGCTTTTAAAGCTCTACAACAGCAATCAAGATCCATCATGCTGATGACAACCATGAAGGGACTTGAACCCTTAATCTTCTGATTCGAAGTCAGACGGCTTATCCATTAGGCCACGTGGTCTCTTGCTTCAGAAGTAACCACAAACATTTGAGATAGCTTGTTTCCAATTACAAGAACACCATTCCTTAATTAGGCATCTTCAACAGCTTGAGAGGAGTCAAGATGGATCTAGTTCAGAGAAAGGAACACAATTCTGTGGACAACCAGGAAGCGACTCTCAATCTTCTCACCATAAGCCAGACGCCTTATCCGTAACGACATGTATTCACTTCTTGCTAATTTAACCACACACACTTTGAGACAGACTGTTTCCTACAACATGGGAACAACTTTTTCCATCAAGCATCTTCGACAGCTCGACTGGAGTCGCGATCCATCAAGTTCAGATCAACACTTTGAGATGGCTTGTTTCCAAAAACGAGAACAACTTATGGCTTTTAAAGCTCTTCAACAGCAATCAAGATCCATCATGCTTATGACAACCACGAAGGGACTCGAACCCTTAATCTTCTGATCCGAAGTCAGACGCCTTATCCATTAGGCCACGTGGTCTCTTGCTTCAGAACTAACCACAAACATTTTGAGATAGCTTGTTTCCAATTACGAGAACACTATTCCTTAAGTCAGACGCCTTATCCGT
The DNA here is from genome assembly GCF_963692335.1 of Osmerus eperlanus. Classification (NCBI taxonomy): domain Eukaryota; kingdom Metazoa; phylum Chordata; class Actinopteri; order Osmeriformes; family Osmeridae; genus Osmerus; species Osmerus eperlanus. The sequence continues at coordinate 152,374 of NC_085028.1, read as the reverse complement.
AACGACATGTATTCACTTCTTGCTGATCTAACCACACACACTTTGAGACAGACTTGTTTCCTACAACATGTGAACAACTTTTTCTATAAAGCATCTTCGACAGCTCAACTGGAGTCGCGATCCATCAAGTTCAGATAAACACTTTGAGATGGCTTTATTCCAAAAACGAGAACAACTTATGGCTTTTAAAGTTCTTCAACAGCAATCAAGATCCATCATGCTGATGACAACCACGAAGGGACTCGAACCCTTAATCTTCAGAGCGGAAGTCAGATGCCCTATCGATTACGCCAAGTGGTCTCTTGCTTAAGAATTAACCACAAACATTTTGAGATAGCTTGTTTCCAATTACAAGAACACCATTCCTTAATTAGGCATCTTCAACAGCTTGAGAGGAATCAAGACGGACCCAGTTCAGAGAAAGGAACAAAATTCTGTGGACAACGAGGAAGCGACTCTCAATCTTCTCACCATAAGTCAGACGCCTTATCCGTAACGACACGTATTCACTTCTTGCTAATTTAACCACACACACTTTGAGACAGACTGTTTCCTACAACATGGGAAAAACTTTTTCCATCAAGCATCTTCGACAGCTCGACTGGAGTCGCGATCCATCAAGTTCAGATCAACACTTTGAGATGGCTTGTTTCCAAAAACGAGAACTACTTATGGCTTTTAAAGCTCTTCAACAGCAATCAAGATCCATCATGCTGATGACAACCACGAAGGGACTCGAACCCTTAATCTTCTGATTCGAAGTCAGACGCCTTATCCATTAGGCCACGTGGTCTCTTGCTTCAGAACTAACCACAAACATTTTGAGATAGCTTGTTTCCAATTACGAGAACACTATTCCTTAAGTCAGACGCCTTATCCGTAACGACATGTATTCACTTCTTGCTGATCTAACCACACACACTTTGAGACAGACTTGTTTCCTACAACATGTGAACAACTTTTTCTATAAAGCATCTTCGACAGCTCAACTGGAGTCGCGATCCATCAAGTTCAGATAAACACTTTGAGATGGCTTTATTCCAAAAACGAGAACAACTTATGGCTTTTAAAGTTCTTCAACAGCAATCAAGATCCATCATGCTGATGACAACCACGAAGGGACTCAAACCCTTAATCTTCAGATCGGAAGTCAGATGCCCTATCGATTACGCCAAGTGGTCTCTTGCTTAAGAATTAACCACAAACATTTTGAGATAGCTTGTTTCCAATTACAAGAACACCATTCCTTAATTAGGCATCTTCAACAGCTTGAGAGGAATCAAGACGGACCCAGTTCAGAGAAAGGAACAAAATTCTGTGGACAACGAGGAAGCGACTCTCAATCTTCTCACCATAAGTCAGACGCCTTATCCGTAACGACATGTATTCACTTCTTGCTAATTTAACCACACACACTTTGAGACAGACTGTTTCCTACAACATGGGAACAACTTTTTCCATCAAGCATCTTCGACAGCTCGACTGGAGTCGCGATCCATCAAGTTCAGATCAACACTTTGAGATGGCTTGTTTCCAAAAACGAGAACTACTTATGGCTTTTAAAGCTCTTCAACAGCAATCAAGATCCATCATGCTGATGACAACCACGAAGGGACTCGAACCCTTAATCTTCTGATTCGAAGTCAGACGCCTTATCCATTAGGCCACGTGGTCTCTTGCTTCAGAACTAACCACAAACATTTTGAGATAGCTTGTTTCCAATTACGAGAACACTATTCCTTAAGTCAGACGCCTTATTCGTAACGACATGTATTCACTTCTTGCTAATTTAACCACACACACTTTGAGACAGACTGTTTCCTACAACATGGGAACAACTTTTTCCATCAAGCATCTGCTACAGCTCGACTGGAGTCGCGATCCATCAAGTTCAGATCAACACTTTGAGATGGCTTGTTTCCGAAAACGAGAACAACTTATGGCTTTTAAAGCTCTACAACAGCAATCAAGATCCATCATGCTGATGACAACCACGAAGGGACTTGAACCCTTAATCTTCTGATTCGAAGTCAGACGGCTTATCCATTAGGCCACGTGGTCTCTTGCTTCAGAAGTAACCACAAACATTTGAGATAGCTTGTTTCCAATTACAAGAACACCATTCCTTAATTAGGCATCTTCAACAGCTTGAGAGGAGTCAAGATGGATCTAGTTCAGAGAAAGGAACACAATTCTGTGGACAACCAGGAAGCAACTCTCAATCTTCTCACCATAAGCCAGACGCCTTATCCGTAACGACATGTATTCACTTCTTGCTAATTTAACCACACACACTTTGAGACAGACTGTTTCCTACAACATGGGAACAACTTTTTCCATCAAGCATCTTCGACAGCTCGACTGGAGTCGCGATCCATCAAGTTCAGATCAACACTTTGAGATGGCTTGTTTCCAAAAACGAGAACAACTTATGGCTTTTAAAGCTCTTCAACAGCAATCAAGATCCATCATGCTGATGACAACCACGAAGGGACTCGAACCCTTAATCTTCTGATCCGAAGTCTGACGCCTTATCCATTAGGCCACGTGGTCTCTTGCTTCAGAACTAACCACAAACATTTTGAGATAGCTTGTTTCCAATTACGAGAACACTATTCCTTAAGTCAGACGCCTTATCCGTAACGACATGTATTCACTTCTTGCTGATCTAACCACACACACTTTGAGACAGACTTGTTTCCTACAACATGTGAACAACTTTTTCTATAAAGCATCTTCGACAGCTCAACTGGAGTCGCGATCCATCAAGTTCAGATAAACACTTTGAGATGGCTTTATTCCAAAAACGAGAACAACTTATGGCTTTTAAAGTTCTTCAACAGCAATCAAGATCCATCATGCTGATGACAACCACGAAGGGACTCGAACCCTTAATCTTCAGATCGGAAGTCAGATGCCCTATCGATTACGCCAAGTGGTCTCTTGCTTAAGAATTAACCGCAAACATTTTGAGATAGCTTGTTTCCAATTACGAGAACACTATTCCTTAAGTCAGACGCCTTATCCGTAACGACATGTATTCACTTCTTGCTAATTTAACCACACACACTTTGAGACAGACTGTTTCCTACAACATGGGAACAACTTTTTCCATCAAGCATCTTCGACAGCTCGACTGGAGTCGCGATCCATCAAGTTCAGATCAACACTTTGAGATGGCTTGTTTCCAAAAACGAGAACAACTTATGGCTTTTAAAGCTCTTCAACAGCAATCAAGATCCATCATGCTGATGACAACCACGAAGGGACTCGAACCCTTAATCTTTTGATCCGAAGTCAGACGCCTTATCCATTAGGCCACGTGGTCTCTTGCTTCAGAACTAACCACAAACATTTTGAGATAGCTTGTTTCCAATTACGAGAACACTATTCCTTAAGTCAGTCGCCTTATTCGTAACGACATGTATTCACTTCTTGCTAATTTAACCACACACACTTTGAGACAGACTGTTTCCTACAACATGGGAACAACTTTTTCCATCAAGCATCTGCTACAGCTCGACTGGAGTAGCGATCCATCAAGTTCAGATCAACACTTTGAGATGGCTTGTTTCCGAAAACGAGAACAACTTATGGCTTTTAAAGCTCTACAACAGCAATCAAGATCCATCATGCTGATGACAACCACGAAGGGACTTGAACCCTTAATCTTCTGATTCGAAGTCAGACGGCTTATCCATTAGGCCACGTGGTCTCTTGCTTCAGAAGTAACCACAAACATTTGAGATAGCTTGTTTCCAATTACAAGAACACCATTCCTTAATTAGGCATCTTCAACAGCTTGAGAGGAGTCAAGATGGATCTAGTTCAGAGAAAGGAACACAATTCTGTGGACAACCAGGAAGCGACTCTCAATCTTCTCACCATAAGCCAGACGCCTTATCCGTAAAGACATGTATTCACTTCTTGCTAATTTAACCACACACACTTTGAGACAGACTGTTTCCTACAACATGGGAACAACTTTTTCCATCAAGCATCTTCGACAGCTCGACTGGAGTCGCGATCCATCAAGTTCAGATCAACACTTTGAGATGGCTTGTTTCCAAAAACGAGAACAACTTATGGCTTTTAAAGCTCTTCAACAGCAATCAAGATCCATCATGCTGATGACAACCACGAAGGGACTCGAACCCTTAATCTTCTGATTCGAAGTCAGACGCCTTATCCATTAGGCCACGTGGTCTCTTGCTTCAGAACTAACCACAAACATTTTGAGATAGCTTGTTTCCAATTACGAGAACACTATTCCATAAGTCAGACGCCTTATTCGTAACGACATGTATTCACTTCTTGCTAATTTAACCACACACACTTTGAGACAGACTGTTTCCTACAACATGGGAACAACTTTTTCCATCAAGCATCTGCTACAGCTCGACTGGAGTCGCGATCCATCAAGTTCAGATCAACACTTTGAGATGGCTTGTTTCCGAAAACGAGAACAACTTATGGCTTTTAAAGCTCTACAACAGCAATCAAGATCCATCTTGCTGATGACAACCACGAAGGGACTTGAACCCTTAATCTTCTGATTCGAAGTCAGACGGCTTATCCATTAGGCCACGTGGTCTCTTGCTTGAGAAGTAACCACAAACATTTGAGATAGCTTGTTTCCAATTACAAGAACACCATTCCTTAATTAGGCATCTTCAACAGCTTGAGAGGAGTCAAGATGGATCTAGTTCAGAGAAAGGAACACAATTCTGTGGACAACCAGGAAGCGACTCTCAATCTTCTCACCATAAGCCAGACGCCTTATCCGTAACGACATGTATTCACTTCTTGCTAATTTAACCACACACACTTTGAGACAGACTGTTTCCTACAACATGGGAAAAACTTTTTCCATCAAGCATCTTCGACAGCTCGACTGGAGTCGCGATCCATCAAGTTCAGATCAACACTTTGAGATGGCTTGTTTCCAAAAACGAGAACAACTTATGGCTTTTAAAGCTCTTCAACAGCAATCAAGATCCATCATGCTGATGACAACCACGAAGGGACTCAAACCCTTAATCTTCTGATCCGAAGTCAGACGCCTTATCCATTAGGCCACGTGGTCTCTTGCTTCAGAACTAACCACAAACATTTTGAGATAGCTTGTTTCCAATTACGAGAACACTATTCCTTAAGTCAGACGCCTTATCCGTAACGACATGTATTCACTTCTTGCTGATCTAACCACACACACTTTGAGACAGACTTGTTTCCTACAACATGTGAACAACTTTTTCTATAAAGCATCTTCGACAGCTCAACTGGAGTCGCGATCCATCAAGTTCAGATAAACACTTTGAGATGGCTTTATTCCAAAAACGAGAACCACTTATGGCTTTTAAAGTTCTTCAACAGCAATCAAGATCCATCATGCTGATGACAACCACGAAGGGACTCGAACCCTTAATCTTCAGATCGGAAGTCAGATGCCCTATTGATTACGCCAAGTGGTCTCTTGCTTAAGAATTAACCACAAACATTTTGAGATAGCTTGTTTCCAATTACGAGAACACTATTCCTTAAGTCAGACGCCTTATTCGTAACGACATGTATTCACTTCTTGCTAATTTAACCACACACACTTTGAGACAGACTGTTTCCTACAACATGGGAACAACTTTTTCCATCAAGCATCTTCGACAGCTCGACTGGAGTCGCGATCCATCAAGTTCAGATCAACACTTTGAGATGGCTTGTTTCCAAAAACGAGAACAACTTATGGCTTTTAAAGCTCTTCAACAGCAATCAAGATCCATCATGCTGATGACAACCACGAAGGGACTCGAACCCTTAATCTTTTGATCTGAAGTCAGACGCCTTATCCATTAGGCCACGTGGTCTCTTGCTTCAGAACTAACCACAAACATTTTGAGATAGCTTGTTTCCAATTACGAGAACACTATTCCTTAAGTCAGACGCCTTATCCGTAACGACATGTATTCACTTCTTGCTGATCTAACCACACACACTTTGAGACAGACTTGTTTCCTACAACATGTGAACAACTTTTTCTATAAAGCATCTTCGACAGCTCAACTGGAGTCGCGATCCATCAAGTTCAGATAAACACTTTGAGATGGCTTTATTCCAAAAACGAGAACAACTTATGGCTTTTAAAGTTCTTCAACAGCAATCAAGATCCATCATGCTGATGACAACCACGAAGGGACTCGAACCCTTAATCTTCAGATCGGCAGTCAGATGCCCTATCGATTACGCCAAGTGGTCTCTTGCTTAAGAATTAACCACAAACATTTTGAGAAAGCTTGTTTCCAATTACAAGAACACCATTCCTTAATTAGGCATCTTCAACAGCTTGAGAGGAATCAAGACGGACCCAGTTCAGAGATAGGAACAAAATTCTGTGGACAACGAGGAAGCGACTCTCAATCTTCTCACCATAAGTCAGACGCCTTATCCGTAACGACATGTATTCACTTCTTGCTAATTTAACCACACACACTTTGAGACAGACTGTTTCCTACAACATGGGAACAACTTTTTCCATCAAGCATCTTCGACAGCTCGAATGGAGTCGCGATCCATCAAGTTCAGATCAACACTTTGAGATGGCTTGTTTCCAAAAACGAGAACTACTTATGGCTTTTAACCTTTTCATGTTCCTGTTAAATTTGCCTGAAAATGCCTAAACAGCATACCCAAAGTAAATTGGAAGCTGTTCTTGAACCATTTGGAGTACATGCATGTAAATGATCTCTTTTGAAAGCTGACACTCTGAAGTTATGTCCCCTGTTGTCAGGACCCCTGTCAGTCCTTCTAGTGTTGAGTAATAGAAGCTTGAACACAAGGAAAGTGAAAATTTCTATTTCCGCCTAGATTTTGTTTTGAAAACAGAGGCCTGAATAGGCCTAGAGGTGGTAGGTATTATCTGGAAGACTAAATTGGACCACAGGTTGAAGCCTTACCCAATTAAAATCAAAAGTCAAACATAATACCACAATATATTCATATTTGACACATGTTTTTATAAGAGTACATCCAGGAATTTTCTAAAAGGGTCTTTTGGAGACTCCAAAATGACCCTTTGTAACCAAGGTCAAGGTCAAATAAAAAGGTATTATTTTTCATAATTGTTATCTCTAATGAAAGGTGGTACTTAGAACTATCATATATAATAGCTAAATCCCTAATTAGTAATACTGAAACACAAAAACTGAAGCATGAACACATTGGAGTGCTTTATCTGATTCCAAGGATTGGCGCACAAAGAACACTGATTCTGTCAACCATATTGCGCAATCGACTGTTATTTTGAAGGCTCCACAGACGCATACAAATGAGGTATTGGCATTTTCAGCTAGCTGTCAGCTACAAGGCTAACGAGCTAATTTCAGAGCCAGTCGAAGCCAGTTCGAGAAATTTGTTTAGAACGAGTGTGGGGGGGGGGGGGGCGGGGGGGGGGCAGGACGCACAGACCTAGTTGGCTTTAGAGGGCTGTCAACGGGGCATGGAAGCTCCTATTGGGTCGAACAAGGTGTCAATCAAAAGGGGAGGGTTCAACGGACATTTTGAGACCTTCATTTTGTAAATACTCCGTTGATAAATCTGAGAAAATAACACTTTTATGTGAACAAGTTGTTTCTTCCGTCGGCTAACTTGCATAATGAAACAAAGGATAATGGCTATTCATGAACGTAAAACATTGTATTTGGACGAATTACTTTACATGGTTAGATACTTTGAACCCTTGGGACTTACGCAGATCAAGTTTTGATGGCATGATTTGCACACCTGGACCTATTTGAACAACTTAGGGTGAGTACAACTTTTTTCTTTGGCATTGTTGAAGGAATGTTCACCGGAAAAAGACGTTGACTTTGCTTGCTATTGCGACTTGATCTTGAATTGGTTTATTTCAATGGAAGCACAAGAATCGTAGCTTTCCAACGATGTATAACATGTGTAGCGTCTAAAAAATATATTTTTTAGAATTTAGTGCGTCGTAACTGAGGAAGGGGGAGGCAGCATTTTTGTCTCGCGAGCGAAACAGGAGCGTAAACAGGTTAAAGCTCTTCAACAGCAATCAAGATCCATCATGCTGATGACAACCACGAAGGGACTCGAACCCTTAATCTTCTGATTCGAAGTCAGACGCCTTATCCATTAGGCCACGTGGTCTCTTGCTTCAGAACTAACCACAAACATTTTGAGATAGCTTGTTTCCAATTACGAGAACACTATTCCTTAAGTCAGACGCCTTATTCGTAACGACATGTATTCACTTCTTGCTAATTTAACCACACACACTTTGAGACAGACTGTTTCCTACAACATGGGAACAACTTTTTCCATCAAGCATCTGCTACAGCTCGACTGGAGTCGCGATCCATCAAGTTCAGATCAACACTTTGAGATGGCTTGTTTCCGAAAACGAGAACAACTTATGGCTTTTAAAGCTCTACAACAGCAATCAAGATCCATCACGCTGATGACAACCACGAAGGGACTTGAACCCTTAATCTTCTGATTTGAAGTCAGACGGCTTATCCATTAGGCCACGTGGTCTCTTGCTTCAGAAGTAACCACAAACATTTGAGATAGCTTGTTTCCAATTACAAGAACACCATTCCTTAATTAGGCATCTTCAACAGCTTGAGAGGAGTCAAGATGGATCTAGTTCAGAGAAAGGAACACAATTCTGTGGACAACCAGGAAGCGACTCTCAATCTTCTCACCATAAGCCAGACGCCTTATCCGTAACGACATGTATTCACTTCTTGCTAATTTAACCACACACACTTTGAGACAGACTGTTTCCTACAACATGGGAAAAACTTTTTCCATCAAGCATCTTCGACAGCTCGACTGGAGTCGCGATCCATCAAGTTCAGATCAACACTTTGAGATGGCTTGTTTCCAAAAACGAGAACAACTTATGGCTTTTAAAGCTCTTCAACAGCAATCAAGATCCATCATGCTGATGACAACCACGAAGGGACTCGAACCCTTAATCTTTTGATCCGAAGTCAGACGCCTTATCCATTAGGCCACTTGGTCTCTTGCTTCAGAACTAACCACAAACATTTTGAGATAGCTTGTTTCCAATTACGAGAACACTATTCCTTAAGTCAGACGCCTTATCCGTAACGACATGTATTCACTTCTTGCTGATCTAACCACACACACTTTGAGACAGACTTGTTTCCTGCAACATGTGAACAACTTTTTCTATAAAGCATCTTCGACAGCTCAACTGGAGTCGCGATCCATCAAGTTCAGATAAACACTTTGAGATGGCTTTATTCCAAAAACGAGAACAACTTATGGCTTTTAAAGTTCTTCAACAGCAATCAAGATCCATCATGCTGATGACAACCACGAAGGGACTCGAACCCTTAATCTTCAGATCGGAAGTCAGATGCCCTATCGATTACGCCAAGTGGTCTCTTGCTTAAGAATTAACCACAAACATTTTGAGATAGCTTGTTTCCAATTACGAGAACACTATTCCTTAAGTCAGACGCCTTATTCGTAACGACATGTATTCACTTCTTGCTAATTTAACCACACACACTTTGAGACAGACTGTTTCCTACAACATGGGAACAACTTTTTCCATCAAGCATCTTCGACAGCTCGACTGGAGTCGCGATCCATCAAGTTCAGATCAACACTTTGAGATGGCTTGTTTCCAAAAACGAGAACAACTTATGGCTTTTAAAGCTCTTCAACAGCAATCAAGATCCATCATGCTGATGACAACCACGGAGGGACTCGAACCCTTAATCTTCTGATCCGAAGTCAGACGCCTTATCCATTAGGCCACGTGGTCTCTTGCTTCAGAACTAACCACAAACATTTTGAGATAGCTTGTTTCCAATTACGAGAACACTATTCCTTAAGTCAGACGCCTTATCCGTAACGACATGTATTCACTTCTTGCTGATCTAACCACACACACTTTGAGACAGACTTGTTTCCTACAACATGTGAACAACTTTTTCTATAAAGCATCTTCGACAGCTCAACTGGAGTCGCGATCCATCAAGTTCAGATAAACACTTTGAGATGGCTTTATTCCAAAAACGAGAACAACTTATGGCTTTTAAAGTTCTTCAACAGCAATCAAGATCCATCATGCTGATGACAACCACGAAGGGACTCGAACCCTTAATTTTCAGATCGGAAGTCAGATGCCCTATCGATTACGCCAAGTGGTCTCTTGCTTAAGAATTAACCACAAACATTTTGAGATAGCTTGTTTCCAATTACAAGAACACCATTCCTTAATTAGGCATCTTCAACAGCTTGAGAGGAATCAAGACGGACCCAGTTCAGAGAAAGGAACAAAATTCTGTGGACAACGAGTTAGCGACTCTCAATCTTCTCACCATAAGTCAGACGCCTTATCCGTAACGACATGTATTCACTTCTTGCTAATTTAACCACACACACTTTGAGACAGACTGTTTCCTACAACATGGGAACAACTTTTTCCATCAAGCATCTTCGACAGCTCGACTGGAGTCGCGATCCATCAAGTTCAGATCAACACTTTGAGATGGCTTGTTTCCAAAAACGAGAACTACTTATGGCTTTTAAAGCTCTTCAACAGCAATCAAGATCCATCATGCTGATGACAACCACGAAGGGACTCGAACCCTTAATCTTCAGATCGGAAGTCAGATGCCCTATCGATTACGCCAAGTGGTCTCTTGCTTCAGAAGTAACCACAAACATTTGAGATAGCTTGTTTCCAATTACAAGAACACCATTCCTTAATTAGGCATCTTCAACAGCTTGAGAGGAGTCAAGATGGATCTAGTTCAGAGAAAGGAACACAATTCTGTGGACAACCAGGAAGCGACTCTCAATCTTCTCACCATAAGCCAGACGCCTTATCCGTAACGACATGTATTCACTTCTTGCTAATTTAACCACACACACTTTGAGACAGACTGTTTCCTACAACATGGGAAAAACTTTTTCCATCAAGCATCTTCGACAGCTCGACTGGAGTCGCGATCCATCAAGTTCAGATCAACACTTTGAGATGGCTTGTTTCCAAAAACGAGAACAACTTATGGCTTTTAAAGCTCTTCAACAGCAATCAAGATCCATCATGCTGATGACAACCACGAAGGGACTCGAACCCTTAATCTTTTGATCCGAAGTCAGACGCCTTATCCATTAGGCCACGTGGTCTCTTGCTTCAGAACTAACCACAAACATTTTGAGATAGCTTGTTTCCAATTACGAGAACACTATTCCTTAAGTCAGACGCCTTATCCGTAACGACATGTATTCACTTCTTGCTGATCTAACCACACACACTTTGAGACAGACTTGTTTCCTACAACATGTGAACAACTTTTTCTATAAAGCATCTTCGACAGCTCAACTGGAGTCGCGATCCATCAAGTTCAGATAAACACTTTGAGATGGCTTTATTCCAAAAACGAGAACAACTTATGGCTTTTAAAGTTCTTCAACAGCAATCAAGATCCATCATGCTGATGACAACCACGAAGGGACTCGAACCCTTAATCTTCAGATCGGAAGTCAGATGCCCTATCGATTACGCCAAGTGGTCTCTTGCTTAAGAATTAACCACAAACATTTTGAGATAGCTTGTTTCCAATTACGAGAACACTATTCCTTAAGTCAGACGCCTTATTCGTAACGACATGTATTCACTTCTTGCTAATTTAACCACACACACTTTGAGACAGACTGTTTCCTACAACATGGGAACAACTTTTTCCATCAAGCATCTTCGACAGCTCGACTGGAGTCGCGATCCATCAAGTTCAGATCAACACTTTGAGATGGCTTGTTTCCAAAAACGAGAACAACTTATGGCTTTTAAAGCTCTTCAACAGCAATCAAGATCCATCATGCTGATGACAACCACGGAGGGACTCGAACCCTTAATCTTCTGATCCGAAGTCAGACGCCTTATCCATTAGGCCACGTGGTCTCTTGCTTCAGAACTAACCACAAACATTTTGAGATAGCTTGTTTCCAATTACGAGAACACTATTCCTTAAGTCAGACGCCTTATCCGTAACGACATGTATTCACTTCTTGCTGATCTAACCACACACACTTTGAGACAGACTTGTTTCCTACAACATGTGAACAACTTTTTCTATAAAGCATCTTCGACAGCTCAACTGGAGTCGCGATCCATCAAGTTCAGATAAACACTTTGAGATGGCTTTATTCCAAAAACGAGAACAACTTATGGCTTTTAAAGTTCTTCAACAGCAATCAAGATCCATCATGCTGATGACAACCACGAAGGGACTCGAACCCTTAATCTTCAGATCGGAAGTCAGATGCCCTATCGATTACGCCAAGTGGTCTCTTGCTTAAGAATTAACCACAAACATTTTGAGATAGCTTGTTTCCAATTACAAGAACACCATTCCTTAATTAGGCATCTTCAACAGCTTGAGAGGAATCAAGACGGACCCAGTTCAGAGAAAGGAACAAAATTCTGTGGACAACGAGTTAGCGACTCTCAATCTTCTCACCATAAGTCAGACGCCTTATCCGTAACGACATGTATTCACTTCTTGCTAATTTAACCACACACACTTTGAGACAGACTGTTTCCTACAACATGGGAACAACTTTTTCCATCAAGCATCTTCGACAGCTCGACTGGAGTCGCGATCCATCAAGTTCAGATCAACACTTTGAGATGGCTTGTTTCCAAAAACGAGAACTACTTATGGCTTTTAAAGCTCTTCAACAGCAATCAAGATCCATCATGCTGATGACAACCACGAAGGGACTCGAACCCTTAATCTTCTGATTCGAAGTCAGACGCCTTATCCATTAGGCCACGTGGTCTCTTGCTTCAGAACTAACCACAAACATTTTGAGATAGCTTGTTTCCAATTACGAGAATACTATTCCTTAAGTCAGACGCCTTATTCGTAACGACATGTATTCACTTCTTGCTAATTTAACCACACACACTTTGAGACAGACTGTTTCCTACAACATGGGAACAACTTTTTCCATCAAGCATCTGCTACAGCTCGACTGGAGTCGCGATCCATCAAGTTCAGATCAACACTTTGAGATGGCTTGTTTCCGAAAACGAGAACAACTTATGGCTTTTAAAGCTCTACAACAGCAATCAAGATCCATCATGCTGATGACAACCACGAAGGGACTTGAACCCTTAATCTTCTGATTCGAAGTCAGACGGCTTATCCATTAGGCCACGTGGTCTCTTGCTTCAGAAGTAACCACAAACATTTGAGATAGCTTGTTTCCAATTACAAGAACACCATTCCTTAATTAGGCATCTTCAACAGCTTGAGAGGAGTCAAGATGTATCTAGTTCAGAGAAAGGAACAAAATTCTGTGGACAACGAGTTAGCGACTCTCAATCTTCTCACCATAAGTCAGACGCCTTATCCGTAACGACATGTATTCACTTCTTGCTAATTTAACCACACACACTTTGAGACAGACTGTTTCCTACAACATGGGAACAACTTTTTCCATCAAGCATCTTCGACAGCTCGACTGGAGTCGCGATCCATCAAGTTCAGATCAACACTTTGAGATGGCTTGTTTCCAAAAACGAGAACTACTTATGGCTTTTAAAGCTCTTCAACAGCAATCAAGATCCATCATGCTGATGACAACCACGAAGGGACTCGAACCCTTAATCTTCTGATTCGAAGTCAGACGCCTTATCCATTAGGCCACGTGGTCTCTTGCTTCAGAACTAACCACAAACATTTTGAGATAGCTTGTTTCCAATTACGAGAATACTATTCCTTAAGTCAGACGCCTTATTCGTAACGACATGTATTCACTTCTTGCTAATTTAACCACACACACTTTGAGACAGACTGTTTCCTACAACATGGGAACAACTTTTTCCATCAAGCATCTGCTACAGCTCGACTGGAGTCGCGATCCATCAAGTTCAGATCAACACTTTGAGATGGCTTGTTTCCGAAAACGAGAACAACTTATGGCTTTTAAAGCTCTACAACAGCAATCAAGATCCATCATGCTGATGACAACCACGAAGGGACTTGAACCCTTAATCTTCTGATTCGAAGTCAGACGGCTTATCCATTAGGCCACGTGGTCTCTTGCTTCAGAAGTAACCACAAACATTTGAGATAGCTTGTTTCCAATTACAAGAACACCATTCCTTAATTAGGCATCTTCAACAGCTTGAGAGGAGTCAAGATGTATCTAGTTCAGAGAAAGGAACACAATTCTGTGGACAACCAGGAAGCGACTCTCAATCTTCTCACCATAAGCCAGACGCCTTATCCGTAACGACATGTATTCACTTCTTGCTAATTTAACCACACACACTTTGAGACAGACTGTTTCCTACAACATGGGAACAACTTTTTCCATCAAGCATCTTCGACAGCTCGACTGGAGTCGCGATCCATCAAGTTCAGATCAACACTTTGAGATGGCTTGTTTCCAAAAACGAGAACAACTTATGGCTTTTAAAGCTCTTCAACAGCAATCAAGATCCATCATGCTGATGACAACCACGAAGGGACTCGAACCCTTAATCTTCTGATCCGAAGTCAGACGCCTTATCCATTAGGCCACGTGGTCTCTTACTTCAGAACTAACCACAAACATTTTGAGATAGCTTGTTTCCAATTACGAGAACACTATTCCTTAAGTCAGACGCCTTATCCGTAACGACATGTATTCACTTCTTGCTGATCTAACCACACACACTTTGAGACAGACTTGTTTCCTACAACATGTGAACAACTTTTTCTATAAAGCATCTTCGACAGCTCAACTGGAGTCGCGATCCATCAAGTTCAGATAAACACTTTGAGATGGCTTTATTCCAAAAACGAGAACAACTTATGGCTTTTAAAGTTCTTCAACAGCAATCAAGATCCATCATGCTGATGACAACCACGAAGGGACTCGAACCCTTAATCTTCAGATCGGAAGTCAGATGCCCTATCGATTACGCCAAGTGGTCTCTTGCTTAAGAATTAACCACAAACATTTTGAGATAGCTTGTTTCCAATTACGAGAACACTATTCCTTAAGTCAGACGCCTTATTCGTAACGACATGTATTCACTTCTTGCTAATTTAACCACACACACTTTGAGACAGACTGTTTCCTACAACATGGGAACAACTTTTTCCATCAAGCATCTTCGACAGCTCGACTGGAGTCGCGATCCATCAAGTTCAGATCAACACTTTGAGATGGCTTGTTTCCAAAAACGAGAACAACTTATGGCTTTTAAAGCTCTTCAACAGAAATCAAGATCCATCATGCTGATGACAACCACGAAGGGACTCGAACCCTTAATCTTCTGATTCGAAGTCAGACGCCTTATCCATTAGGCCACGTGGTCTCTTGCTTCAGAGCTAACCACAAACATTTTGAGATAGCTAGTTTCCAATTACGAGAACACTATTTCTTAAGTCAGACGCCTTATCCGTAACAACATGTATTCACTTCTTCCTGATCTAACCACACACACTTTGAGACAGACTTGTTTCCTACAACATGTGAACAACTTTTTCTATAAAGCATCTTCGACAGCTCAACTGGAGTCGCGATCCATCAAGTTCAGATAAACACTTTGAGATGGCTTTATTCCAAAAACGAGAACAACTTATGGCTTTTAAAGTTCTTCAACAGCAATCAAGATCCATCATGCTGATGACAACCACGAAGGGACTCGAACCCTTAATCTTCAGATCGGAAGTCAGATGCCCTATCGATTACGCCAAGTGGACTCTTGCTTAAGAAATAACCACAAACATTTTGAGATAGCTTGTTTCCAATTACGAGAACACTATTCCTTAAGTCAGACGCCTTATTCGTAACGACATGTATTCACTTCTTGCTAATTTAACCACACACACTTTGAGACAGACTGTTTCCTACAACATGGGAACAACTTTTTCCATCAAGCATCTTCGACAGCTCGACTGGAGTCGCGATCCATCAAGTTCAGATCAACACTTTGAGATGGCTTGTTTCCAAAAACGAGAACAACTTATGGCTTTTAAAGCTCTTCAACAGAAATCAAGATCCATCATGCTGATGACAACCACGAAGGGACTCGAACCCTTAATCTTCTGATTCGAAGTCAGACGCCTTATCCATTAGGCCACGTGGTCTCTTGCTTCAGAGCTAACCACAAACATTTTGAGATAGCTAGTTTCCAATTACGAGAACACTATTTCTTAAGTCAGACGCCTTATCCGTAACAACATGTATTCACTTCTTCCTGATCTAACCACACACACTTTGAGACAGACTTGTTTCCTACAACATGTGAACAACTTTTTCTATAAAGCATCTTCGACAGCTCAACTGGAGTCGCGATCCATCAAGTTCAGATAAACACTTTGAGATGGCTTTATTCCAAAAACGAGAACAACTTATGGCTTTTAAAGTTCTTCAACAGCAATCAAGATCCATCATGCTGATGACAACCACGAAGGGACTCGAACCCTTAATCTTCAGATCGGAAGTCAGATGCCCTATCGATTACGCCAAGTGGACTCTTGCTTAAGAAATAACCACAAACATTTTGAGATAGCTTGTTTCCAATTACAAGAACACCATTCCTTAATTAGGCATCTTCAACAGCTTGAGAGGAATCAAGACGGACCCAGTTCAGAGAAAGGAACACAATTCTGTGGACAACGAGGAAGCGACTCTCAATCTTCTCACCATAAGTCAGACGCCTTATCCGTAACGACATGTATTCACTTCTTGCTAATTTAACCACACACACTTTGAGACAGACTGTTTCCTACAACATGGGAACAACTTTTTCCATCAAGCATCTTCGACAGCTCGACTGGAGTCGCGATCCATCAAGTTCAGATCAACACTTTGAGATAGCTTGTTTCCAAAAACAAGAACAACTTATGGCTTTTAAAGCTCTTCAACAGCAATCAAGATCCATCATGCTGATGACAACCACTAAGGGATTCGAACCCTTAATCTTCTAATCCGAAGTCAGACGCCTTATCCATTAGGCCACGTGGTCTCTTGCTTCAGAACTAACCACAAACATTTTGAGATAGCTTGTTTCCAATTACGAGAACACTATTCCTTAAGTCAGACGCCTTATCCGTAACGACATGTATTCACTTCTTGCTAATTTAACCACACACACTTTGAGACAGACTGTTTCCTACAACATGGGAACAACTTTTTCCATCAAGCATCTTCGACAGCTCGACTGGAGTCGCGATCCATCAAGTTCAGATCAACACTTTGAGATGGCTTGTTTCCAAAAACGAGAACAACTTATGGCTTTTAAAGCTCTTCAACAGCAATCAAGATCCATCATGCTGAAGACAACCACAAAGGGACTCGAACACTTAATCTTCTGATTCGAAGTCAGACACCTTATCCATTAGGCCACGTGGTCTCTTGCTTCAGAAGTAACCACAAACATTTTGAGATAGCTTGTTTCCAATTACGAGAACACTATTCCTTAAGTCAGACGCCTTATCCGTAACGACATGTATTCACTACTTGCTGATCTAACCACACATACTTTGAGACAGACTGTTTCCTACAACATGTGAACAACTTTTTCCATCAAGCATCTTCGACAGCTCGACTGGAGTCGCAATCCATCAAGTTCAGATAAACACTTTAAGATGGCTTGATTCCAAAAACGAGAACAACTTATGGCTTTTAAAGTTCTTCAACAGCAATCAAGATCCATCATGCTGATGACAACAACGAAGGGACTCGAACCCTTAATCTTCAGATCGGAAGTCAGATGCCCTATCGATTACGCCAAGTGGTCTCTTGCTTAAGAATTAACCACAAACATTTTGAGATAGCTTGTTTCCAATTACGAGAACACTATTCCTTAAGTCAGACGCCTTATTCGTAACGACATGTATTCACTTCTTGCTAATTTAACCACACACACTTTGAGACAGACTGTTTCCTACAACATGGGAACAACTTTTTCCATCAAGCATCTTCGACAGCTCGACTGGAGTCGCGATCCATCAAGTTCAGATCAACACTTTGAGATGGCTTGTTTCCAAAAACGAGAACAACTTATGGCTTTTAAAGCTCTTCAACAGCAATCAAGATCCATCATGCTGATGACAACCACGAAGGGACTCGAACCCTTAATCTTCTGATTCGAAGTCAGACGCCTTATCCATTAGGCCACGTGGTCTCTTGCTTCAGAGCTAACCACAAACATTTTGAGATAGCTTGTTTCCAATTACGAGAACACTATTCCTTAAGTCAGACGCCTTATCCGTAACAACATGTATTCACTTCTTCCTGATCTAACCACACACACTTTGAGACAGACTTGTTTCCTACAACATGTGAACAACTTTTTCTATAAAGCATCTTCGACAGCTCAACTGGAGTCGCGATCCATCAAGTTCAGATAAACACTTTGAGATGGCTTTATTCCAAAAACGAGAACAACTTATGGCTTTTAAAGTTCTTCAACAGCAATCAAGATCCATCATGCTGATGACAACCACGAAGGGACTCGAACCCTTAATCTTCAGATCGGAAGTCAGATGCCCTATCGATTACGCCAAGTGGTCTCTTGCTTAAGAATTAACCACAAACATTTTGAGATAGCTTGTTTCCAATTACAAGAACACCATTCCTTAATTAGGCATCTTCAACAGCTTGAGAGGAATCAAGACGGACCCAGTTCAGAGAAAGGAACACAATTCTGTGGACAACGAGGAAGCGACTCTCAATCTTCTCACCATAAGTCAGACGCCTTATCCGTAACGACATGTATTCACTTCTTGCTAATTTAACCACACACACTTTGAGACAGACTGTTTCCTACAACATGGGAACAACTTTTTCCATCAAGCATCTTCGACAGCTCGACTGGAGTCGCGATCCATCAAGTTCAGATCAACACTTTGAGATGGCTTGTTTCCAAAAACGAGAACAACTTATGGCTTTTAAAGCTCTTCAACAGCAATCAAGATCCATCATGCTGATGACAACCACGAAGGGACTCGAACCCTTAATCTTCTGATCCGAAGTCAGACGCCTTATCCATTAGGCCACGTGGTCTCTTGCTTAAGAATTAACCACAAACATTTTGAGATAGCTTGTTTCCAATTACAAGAACACCATTCCTTAATTAGGCATCTTCAACAGCTTGAGAGGAATCAAGACGGACCCAGTTCAGAGAAAGGAACAAAATTCTGTGGACAACGAGGAAGCGACTCTCAATCTTCTCACCATAAGTCAGACGCCTTATCCGTAACGACATGTATTCACTTCTTGCTAATTTAACCACACACACTTTGAGACAGACTGTTTCCTACAACATGGGAACAACTTTTTCCATCAAGCATCTTCGACAGCTCGACTGGAGTCGCGATCCATCAAGTTCAGATCAACACTTTGAGATAGCTTGTTTCCAAAAACAAGAACAACTTATGGCTTTTAAAGCTCTTCAACAGCAATCAAGATCCATCATGCTGATGACAACCACTAAGGGATTAGAACCCTTAATCTTCTAATCCGAAGTCAGACGCCTTATCCATTAGGCCACGTGGTCTCTTGCTTCAGAACTAACCACAAACATTTTGAGATAGCTTGTTTCCAATTACGAGAACACTATTCCTTAAGTCAGACGCCTTATCCGTAACGACATGTATTCACTTCTTGCTAATTTAACCACACACACTTTGAGACAGACTGTTTCCTACAACATGGGAACAACTTTTTCCATCAAGCATCTTCGACAGCTCGACTGGAGTCGCGATCCATCAAGTTCAGATCAACACTTTGAGATGGCTTGTTTCCAAAAACGAGAACAACTTATGGCTTTTAAAGCTCTTCAACAGCAATCAAGATCCATCATGCTGATGACAACCACAAAGGGACTCGAACACTTAATCTTCTGATTCGAAGTCAGACACCTTATCCATTAGGCCACGTGGTCTCTTGCTTCAGAAGTAACCACAAACATTTTGAGATAGCTTGTTTACAATTACGAGAACACTATTCCTTAAGTCAGACGCCTTATCCGTAACGACATGTATTCACTACTTGCTGATCTAACCACACATACTTTGAGACAGACTGTTTCCTACAACATGTGAACAACTTTTTCCATCAAGCATCTTCGACAGCTCGACTGGAGTCGCAATCCATCAAGTTCAGATAAACACTTTAAGATGGCTTGATTCCAAAAACGAGAACAACTTATGGCTTTTAAAGTTCTTCAACAGCAATCAAGATCCATCATGCTGATGACAACCACGAAGGGACTCGAACCCTTAATCTTCAGATCGGAAGTCAGATGCCCTATTGATTAAGCCAAGTGGTCTCTTGCTTAAGAATTAACCACAAACATTTTGAGATAGCTTGTTTCCAATTACAAGAACACCATTCCTTAATTAGGCATCTTCAACAGCTTGAGAAGAATCAAGACGGACCCAGTTCAGAGAAAGGAACACAATTCTGTGGACAACGAGGAAGCGACTCTCAATCTTCTCACCATAAGTCAGACGCCTTATCCGTAACGACATGTATTCACTTCTTGCTAATTTAACCACACACACTTTGAGACAGACTGTTTCCTACAACATGGGAACAACTTTTTCCATCAAGCATCTTCGACAGCTCGACTGGAGTCGCGATCCATCAAGTTCAGATCAACACTCTGAGATGGCTTGTTTCCAAAAACGAGAACAACTTATGGCTTTTAAAGCTCTTCAACAGCAATCAAGATCCATCAAGCTGATGACAACCACGAAGGGACTCGAACCCTTAATCTTCCGATCCGAAGTCAGACGCCTTATCCATTGGGCCACGTGGTCTCTTGCTTCAGAACTAACCACAAACATTTTGAGATAGCTTGTTTCCAATTACGAGAACACTATTCCTTAAGTCAGACGCCTTATCCGTAACAACATGTATTCACTTCTTGCTAATTTAACCACACACACTTTGAGACAGACTGTTTCCTACAACATGGGAACAACTTTTTCCATCAAGCATCTTCGACAGCTCGACTGGAGTCGCGATCCATCAAGTTCAGATCAACACTTTGAGATGGCTTGTTTACAAAAACGAGAACAACTTACGGCTTTTAAAACTCTTCAACAGCAATCAAGATCCATCATGCTGATGACAACCACGAAGGGACTCGAACCCTTAATCTTCTGATCCGAAGTCAGACGCCTTATCCATTAGGCCACGTGGTCTCTTGCTTCAGAACTAACCACAAACATTTTGAGATAGCTTGTTTCCAATTACGAGAACACTATTCCTTAAGTCAGACGCCTTATCCGTAACGACATGTATTCACTTCTTGCTGATCTAACCACACACACTTTGAGACAGACTTGTTTCCTACAACATGTGAACAACTTTTTCTATGAAGCATCTTCGACTGCTCAACTGGAGTCGCGATCCATCAAGTTCAGATAAACACTTTGAGATGGCTTTATTCCAAAAACGAGAACAACTTATGGCTTTTAAAGTTCTTCAACAGCAATCAAGATCCATCATGCTGATGACAACCACGAAGGGACTCGAACCCTTAATCTTCAGATAGGAAGTCAGATGCCCTATCGATTACGCCAAGTGGTCTCTTGCTTAAGAATTAACCACAAACATTTTGAGATAGCTTGTTTCCAATTACGAGAACACTATTCCTTAAGTCAGACGCCTTATTCGTAACGACATGTATTCACTTCTTGCTAATTTAACCACACACACTTTGAGACAGACTGTTTCCTACAACATGGGAACAACTTTTTCCATCAAGCATCTTCGACAGCACGACTGGAGTCGCGATCCATCAAGTTCAGATCAACACTTTGAGATGGCTTGTTTCCAAAAACGAGAACAACTTATGGCTTTTAAAGCTCTTCAACAGCAATCAAGATCCATCATGCTGATGACAACCACGAAGGGACTCGAACCCTTAATCTTCTGATTCGAAGTCAGACGCCTTATCCATTAGGCCACGTGGTCTCTTGCTTCAGAGCTAACCACAAACATTTTGAGATAGCTTGTTTCCAATTACGAGAACACTATTCCTTAAGTCAGACGCCTTATCCGTAACAACATGTATTCACTTCTTCCTGATCTAACCACACACACTTTGAGACAGACTTGTTTCCTACAACATGTGAACAACTTTTTCTATAAAGCATCTTCGACAGCTCAACTGGAGTCGCGATCCATCAAGTTCAGATAAACACTTTGAGATGGCTTTATTCCAAAAACGAGAACAACTTATGGCTTTTAAAGTTCTTCAACAGCAATCAAGATCCATCATGCTGATGACAACCACGAAGGGACTCGAACCCTTAATCTTCAGATCGGAAGTCAGATGCCCTATCGATTACGCCAAGTGGTCTCTTGCTTAAGAATTAACCACAAACATTTTGAGATAGCTTGTTTCCAATTACAAGAACACCATTCCTTAATTAGGCATCTTCAACAGCTTGAGAGGAATCAAGACGGACCCAGTTCAGAGAAAGGAACAAAATTCTGTGGACAACGAGGAAGCGACTCTCAATCTTCTCACCATAAGTCAGACGCCTTATCCGTAACGACATGTATTCACTTCTTGCTAATTTAACCACACACACTTTGAGACAGACTGTTTCCTACAACATGGGAACAACTTTTTCCATTAAGCATCTTCGACAGCTCGACTGGAGTCGCGATCCATCAAGTTCAGATCAACACTTTGAGATAGCTTGTTTCCAAAAACAAGAACAACTTATGGCTTTTAAAGCTCTTCAACAGCAATCAAGATCCATCATGCTGATGACAACCACTAAGGGATTCGAACCCTTAATCTTCTAATCCTAAGTCAGACGCCTTATCCATTAGGCCACGTGGTCTCTTGCTTCAGAACTAACCACAAACATTTTGAGATAGCTTGTTTCCAATTACGAGAACACTATTCCTTAAGTCAGACGCCTTATCCGTAACGACATGTATTCACTTCTTGCTAATTTAACCACACACACTTTGAGACAGACTGTTTCCTACAACATGGGAACAACTTTTTCCATCAAGCATCTTCGACAGCTCGACTGGAGTCGCGATCCATCAAGTTCAGATCAACACTTTGAGATGGCTTGTTTCCAAAAACGAGAACAACTTATGGCTTTTAAAGCTCTACAACAGCAATCAAGATCCATCATGCTGATGACAACCACGAAGGGACTTGAACCCTTAATCTTCTGATTCGAAGTCAGACGGCTTATCCATTAGGCCACGTGGTCTCTTGCTTCAGAAGTAACCACAAACATTTGAGATAGCTTGTTTCCAATTACAAGAACACCATTCCTTAATTAGGCATCTTCAACAGCTTGAGAGGAATCAAGACGGACCCAGTTCAGAGAAAGGAACACAATTCTGTGGACAACGAGGAAGCGACTCTCAATCTTCTCACCATAAGTCAGACGCCTTATCCGTAACGACATGTATTCACTTCTTGCTAATTTAACCACACACACTTTGAGACAGACTGTTTCCTACAACATGGGAACAACTTTTTCCATTAAGCATCTTCGACAGCTCGACTGGAGTCGCGATCCATCAAGTTCAGATCAACACTTTGAGATAGCTTGTTTCCAAAAACAAGAACAACTTATGGCTTTTAAAGCTCTTCAACAGCAATCAAGATCCATCATGCTGATGACAACCACTAAGGGATTCGAACCCTTAATCTTCTAATCCTAAGTCAGACGCCTTATCCATTAGGCCACGTGGTCTCTTGCTTCAGAACTAACCACAAACATTTTGAGATAGCTTGTTTCCAATTACGAGAACACTATTCCTTAAGTCAGACGCCTTATCCGTAACGACATGTATTCACTTCTTGCTAATTTAACCACACACACTTTGAGACAGACTGTTTCCTACAACATGGGAACAACTTTTTCCATCAAGCATCTTCGACAGCTCGACTGGAGTCGCGATCCATCAAGTTCAGATCAACACTTTGAGATGGCTTGTTTCCAAAAACGAGAACAACTTATGGCTTTTAAAGCTCTACAACAGCAATCAAGATCCATCATGCTGATGACAACCACGAAGGGACTTGAACCCTTAATCTTCTGATTCGAAGTCAGACGGCTTATCCATTAGGCCACGTGGTCTCTTGCTTCAGAAGTAACCACAAACATTTGAGATAGCTTGTTTCCAATTACAAGAACACCATTCCTTAATTAGGCATCTTCAACAGCTTGAGAGGAGTCAAGATGGATCTAGTTCAGAGAAAGGAACACAATTCTGTGGACAACGAGGAAGCGACTCTCAATCTTCTCACCATAAGCCAGACGCCTTATCCGTAACGACATGTATTCACTTCTTGCTAATTTAACCACACACACTTTGAGACAGACTGTTTCCTACAACATGGGAAAAACTTTTTCCATCAAGCATCTTCGACAGCTCGACTGGAGTCGCGATCCATCAAGTTCAGATCAACACTTTGAGATGGCTTGTTTCCAAAAACGAGAACAACTTATGGCTTTTAAAGCTCTTCAACAGCAATCAAGATCCATCATGCTGATGACAACCACGAAGGGACTCGAACCCTTAATCTTTTGATCCGAAGTCAGACGCCTTATCCATTAGGCCACGTGGTCTCTTGCTTCAGAACTAACCACAAACATTTTGAGATAGCTTGTTTCCAATTACGAGAACACTATTCCTTAAGTCAGACGCCTTATCCGTAACGACATGTATTCACTTCTTGCTGATCTAACCACACACACTTTGAGACAGACTTGTTTCCTACAACATGTGAACAACTTTTTCTATAAAGCATCTTCGACAGCTCAACTGGAGTCGCGATCCATCAAGTTCAGATAAACACTTTGAGATGGCTTTATTCCAAAAACGAGAACAACTTATGGCTTTTAA
This sequence comes from Osmerus eperlanus, assembly GCF_963692335.1. Classification (NCBI taxonomy): domain Eukaryota; kingdom Metazoa; phylum Chordata; class Actinopteri; order Osmeriformes; family Osmeridae; genus Osmerus; species Osmerus eperlanus. The sequence continues at coordinate 127,462 of NC_085028.1, read as the reverse complement.
AGTTCTTCAACAGCAATCAAGATCCATCATGCTGATGACAACCACGAAGGGACTCGAACCCTTAATTTTCAGATCGGAAGTCAGATGCCCTATCGATTACGCCAAGTGGTCTCTTGCTTAAGAATTAACCACAAACATTTTGAGATAGCTTGTTTCCAATTACAAGAACACCATTCCTTAATTAGGCATCTTCAACAGCTTGAGAGGAATCAAGACGGACCCAGTTCAGAGAAAGGAACAAAATTCTGTGGACAACGAGTTAGCGACTCTCAATCTTCTCACCATAAGTCAGACGCCTTATCCGTAACGACATGCATTCACTTCTTGCTAATTTAACCACACACACTTTGAGACAGACTGTTTCCTACAACATGGGAACAACTTTTTCCATCAAGCATCTTCGACAGCTCGACTGGAGTCGCGATCCATCAAGTTCAGATCAACACTTTGAGATGGCTTGTTTCCAAAAACGAGAACTACTTATGGCTTTTAAAGCTCTTCAACAGCAATCAAGATCCATCATGCTTATGACAACCACGAAGGGACTCGAACCCTTAATCTTCAGATCGGAAGTCAGATGCCCTATCGATTACGCCAAGTGGTCTCTTGCTTAAGAATTAACCACAAACATTTTGAGATAGCTTGTTTCCAATTACAAGAACACCATTCCTTAATTAGGCATCTTCAACAGCTTGAGAGGAATCAAGACGGACCCAGTTCAGAGAAAGGAACAAAATTCTGTGGACAACGAGGAAGCGACTCTCAATCTTCTCACCATAAGTCAGACGCCTTATCCGTAACGACATGTATTCACTTCTTGCTAATTTAACCACACACACTTTGAGACAGACTGTTTCCTACAACATGGGAACAACTTTTTCCATTAAGCATCTTCGACAGCTCGACTGGAGTCGCGATCCATCAAGTTCAGATCAACACTTTGAGATAGCTTGTTTCCAAAAACAAGAACAACTTATGGCTTTTAAAGCTCTTCAACAGCAATCAAGATCCATCATGCTGATGACAACCACTAAGGGATTCGAACCCTTAATCTTCTAATCCTAAGTCAGACGCCTTATCCATTAGGCCACGTGGTCTCTTGCTTCAGAACTAACCACAAACATTTTGAGATAGCTTGTTTCCAATTACGAGAACACTATTCCTTAAGTCAGACGCCTTATCCGTAACGACATGTATTCACTTCTTGCTAATTTAACCACACACACTTTGAGACAGACTGTTTCCTACAACATGGGAACAACTTTTTCCATCAAGCATCTTCGACAGCTCGACTGGAGTCGCGATCCATCAAGTTCAGATCAACACTTTGAGATGGCTTGTTTCCAAAAACGAGAACAACTTATGGCTTTTAAAGCTCTACAACAGCAATCAAGATCCATCATGCTGATGACAACCACGAAGGGACTTGAACCCTTAATCTTCTGATTCGAAGTCAGACGGCTTATCCATTAGGCCACGTGGTCTCTTGCTTCAGAAGTAACCACAAACATTTGAGATAGCTTGTTTCCAATTACAAGAACACCATTCCTTAATTAGGCATCTTCAACAGCTTGAGAGGAGTCAAGATGGATCTAGTTCAGAGAAAGGAACACAATTCTGTGGACAACGAGGAAGCGACTCTCAATCTTCTCACCATAAGCCAGACGCCTTATCCGTAACGACATGTATTCACTTCTTGCTAATTTAACCACACACACTTTGAGACAGACTGTTTCCTACAACATGGGAAAAACTTTTTCCATCAAGCATCTTCGACAGCTCGACTGGAGTCGCGATCCATCAAGTTCAGATCAACACTTTGAGATGGCTTGTTTCCAAAAACGAGAACAACTTATGGCTTTTAAAGCTCTTCAACAGCAATCAAGATCCATCATGCTGATGACAACCACGAAGGGACTCGAACCCTTAATCTTTTGATCCGAAGTCAGACGCCTTATCCATTAGGCCACGTGGTCTCTTGCTTCAGAACTAACCACAAACATTTTGAGATAGCTTGTTTCCAATTACGAGAACACTATTCCTTAAGTCAGACGCCTTATCCGTAACGACATGTATTCACTTCTTGCTGATCTAACCACACACACTTTGAGACAGACTTGTTTCCTACAACATGTGAACAACTTTTTCTATAAAGCATCTTCGACAGCTCAACTGGAGTCGCGATCCATCAAGTTCAGATAAACACTTTGAGATGGCTTTATTCCAAAAACGAGAACAACTTATGGCTTTTAAAGTTCTTCAACAGCAATCAAGATCCATCATGCTGATGACAACCACGAAGGGACTCGAACCCTTAATCTTCAGATAGGAAGTCAGATGCCCTATCGATTACGCCAAGTGGTCTCTTGCTTAAGAATTAACCACAAACATTTTGAGATAGCTTGTTTCCAATTACAAGAACACCATTCCTTAATTAGGCATCTTCAACAGCTTGAGAGGAATCAAGACGGACCCAGTTCAGAGAAAGGAACAAAATTCTGTGGACAACGAGTTAGCGACTCTCAATCTTCTCACCATAAGTCAGACGCCTTATCCGTAACGACATGTATTCACTTCTTGCTAATTTAACCACACACACTTTGAGACAGACTGTTTCCTACAACATGGGAACAACTTTTTCCATCAAGCATCTTCGACAGCTCGACTGGAGTCGCGATCCATCAAGTTCAGATCAACACTTTGAGATGGCTTGTTTCCAAAAACGAGAACTACTTATGGCTTTTAAAGCTCTTCAACAGCAATCAAGATCCATCATGCTGATGACAACCACGAAGGGACTCGAACCCTTAATCTTCAGATCGGAAGTCAGATGCCCTATCGATTACGCCAAGTGGTCTCTTGCTTAAGAATTAACCACAAACATTTTGAGATAGCTTGTTTCCAATTACAAGAACACCATTCCTTAATTAGGCATCTTCAACAGCTTGAGAGGAATCAAGACGGACCCAGTTCAGAGAAAGGAACAAAATTCTGTGGACAACGAGTTAGCGACTCTCAATCTTCTCACCATAAGTCAGACGCCTTATCCGTAACGACATGTATTCACTTCTTGCTAATTTAACCACACACACTTTGAGACAGACTGTTTCCTACAACATGGGAACAACTTTTTCCATCAAGCATCTTCGACAGCTCGACTGGAGTCGCGATCCATCAAGTTCAGATCAACACTTTGAGATGGCTTGTTTCCAAAAACGAGAACTACTTATGGCTTTTAAAGCTCTTCAACAGCAATCAAGATCCATCATGCTGATGACAACCACGAAGGGACTCGAACCCTTAATCTTCTGATTCGAAGTCAGACGCCTTATCCATTAGGCCACGTGGTCTCTTGCTTCAGAACTAACCACAAACATTTTGAGATAGCTTGTTTCCAATTACGAGAACACTATTCCTTAAGTCAGACGCCTTATTCGTAACGACATGTATTCACTTCTTGCTAATTTAACCACACACACTTTGAGACAGACTGTTTCCTACAACATGGGAAAAACTTTTTCCATCAAGCATCTGCTACAGCTCGACTGGAGTCGCGATCCATCAAGTTCAGATCAACACTTTGAGATGGCTTGTTTCCGAAAACGAGAACAACTTATGGCTTTTAAAGCTCTACAACAGCAATCAAGATCCATCACGCTGATGACAACCACGAAGGGACTTGAACCCTTAATCTTCTGATTCGAAGTCAGACGGCTTATCCATTAGGCCACGTGGTCTCTTGCTTCAGAAGTAACCACAAACATTTGAGATAGCTTGTTTCCAATTACAAGAACACCATTCCTTAATTAGGCATCTTCAACAGCTTGAGAGGAGTCAAGATGGATCTAGTTCAGAGAAAGGAACACAATTCTGTGGACAACCAGGAAGCGACTCTCAATCTTCTCACCATAAGCCAGACGCCTTATCCGTAACGACATGTATTCACTTCTTGCTAATTTAACCACACACACTTTGAGACAGACTGTTTCCTACAACATGGGAAAAACTTTTTCCATCAAGCATCTTCGACAGCTCGACTGGAGTCGCGATCCATCAAGTTCAGATCAACACTTTGAGATGGCTTGTTTCCAAAAACGAGAACAACTTATGGCTTTTAAAGCTCTTCAACAGCAATCAAGATCCATCATGCTGATGACAACCACGAAGGGACTCGAACCCTTAATCTTTTGATCCGAAGTCAGACGCCTTATCCATTAGGCCACGTGGTCTCTTGCTTCAGAACTAACCACAAACATTTTGAGATAGCTTGTTTCCAATTACGAGAACACTATTCCTTAAGTCAGACGCCTTATCCGTAACGACATGTATTCACTTCTTGCTGATCTAACCACACACACTTTGAGACAGACTTGTTTCCTACAACATGTGAACAACTTTTTCTATAAAGCATCTTCGACAGCTCAACTGGAGTCGCGATCCATCAAGTTCAGATAAACACTTTGAGATGGCTTTATTCCAAAAACGAGAACAACTTATGGCTTTTAAAGTTCTTCAACAGCAATCAAGATCCATCATGCTGATGACAACCACGAAGGGACTCGAACCCTTAATCTTCAGATCGGAAGTCAGATGCCCTATCGATTACGCCAAGTGGTCTCTTGCTTAAGAATTAACCACAAACATTTTGAGATAGCTTGTTTCCAATTACGAGAACACTATTCTTTAAGTCAGACGCCTTATTCGTAACGACATGTATTCACTTCTTGCTAATTTAACCACACACACTTTGAGACAGACTGTTTCCTACAACATGGGAACAACTTTTTCCATCAAGCATCTTCGACAGCTCGACTGGAGTCGCGATCCATCAAGTTCAGATCAACACTTTGAGATGGCTTGTTTCCAAAAACGAGAACAACTTATGGCTTTTAAAGCTCTTCAACAGCAATCAAGATCCATCATGCTGATGACAACCACGAAGGGACTCGAACCCTTAATCTTCAGATAGGAAGTCAGATGCCCTATCGATTACGCCAAGTGGTCTCTTGCTTAAGAATTAACCACAAACATTTTGAGATAGCTTGTTTCCAATTACAAGAACACCATTCCTTAATTAGGCATCTTCAACAGCTTGAGAGGAATCAAGACGGACCCAGTTCAGAGAAAGGAACAAAATTCTGTGGACAACGAGTTAGCGACTCTCAATCTTCTCACCATAAGTCAGACGCCTTATCCGTAACGACATGTATTCACTTCTTGCTGATCTAACCACACACACTTTGAGACAGACTTGTTTCCTACAACATGTGAACAACTTTTTCTATAAAGCATCTTCGACAGCTCAACTGGAGTCGCGATCCATCAAGTTCAGATAAACACTTTGAGATGGCTTTATTCCAAAAACGAGAACAACTTATGGCTTTTAAAGTTCTTCAACAGCAATCAAGATCCATCATGCTGATGACAACCACGAAGGGACTCGAACCCTTAATCTTCAGATCGGAAGTCAGATGCCCTATCGATTACGCCAAGTGGTCTCTTACTTAAGAATTAACCACAAACATTTTGAGATAGCTTGTTTCCAATTACAAGAACACCATTCCTTAATTAGGCATCTTCAACAGCTTGAGAGGAATCAAGACGGACCCAGTTCAGAGAAAGGAACAAAATTCTGTGGACAACGAGTTAGCGACTCTCAATCTTCTCACCATAAGTCAGACGCCTTATCCGTAACGACATGTATTCACTTCTTGCTAATTTAACCACACACACTTTGAGACAGACTGTTTCCTACAACATGGGAACAACTTTTTCCATCAAGCATCTTCGACAGCTCGACTGGAGTCGCGATCCATCAAGTTCAGATCAACACTTTGAGATGGCTTGTTTCCAAAAACGAGAACTACTTATGGCTTTTAAAGCTCTTCAACAGCAATCAAGATCCATCATGCTGATGACAACCACGAAGGGACTCGAACCCTTAATCTTCAGATCGGAAGTCAGATGCCCTATCGATTACGCCAAGTGGTCTCTTGCTTCAGAAGTAACCACAAACATTTGAGATAGCTTGTTTCCAATTACAAGAACACCATTCCTTAATTAGGCATCTTCAACAGCTTGAGAGGAGTCAAGATGGATCTAGTTCAGAGAAAGGAACACAATTCTGTGGACAACCAGGAAGCGACTCTCAATCTTCTCACCATAAGCCAGACGCCTTATCCGTAACGACATGTATTCACTTCTTGCTAATTTAACCACACACACTTTGAGACAGACTGTTTCCTACAAAATGGGAAAAACTTTTTCCATCAAGCATCTTCGACAGCTCGACTGGAGTCGCGATCCATCAAGTTCAGATCAACACTTTGAGATGGCTTGTTTCCAAAAACGAGAACAACTTATGGCTTTTAAAGCTCTTCAACAGCAATCAAGATCCATCATGCTGATGACAACCACGAAGGGACTCGAACCCTTAATCTTTTGATCCGAAGTCAGACGCCTTATCCATTAGGCCACGTGGTCTCTTGCTTCAGAACTAACCACAAACATTTTGAGATAGCTTGTTTCCAATTACGAGAACACTATTCCTTAAGTCAGACGCCTTATCCGTAACGACATGTATTCACTTCTTGCTGATCTAACCACACACACTTTGAGACAGACTTGTTTCCTACAACATGTGAACAACTTTTTCTATAAAGCATCTTCGACAGCTCAACTGGAGTCGCGATCCATCAAGTTCAGATAAACACTTTGAGATGGCTTTATTCCAAAAACGAGAACAACTTATGGCTTTTAAAGTTCTTCAACAGCAATCAAGATCCATCATGCTGATGACAACCACGAAGGGACTCGAACCCTTAATCTTCAGATCGGAAGTCAGATGCCCTATCGATTACGCCAAGTGGTCTCTTGCTTAAGAATTAACCACAAACATTTTGAGATAGCTTGTTTCCAATTACGAGAACACTATTCCTTAAGTCAGACGCCTTATTCGTAACGACATGTATTCACTTCTTGCTAATTTAACCACACACACTTTGAGACAGACTGTTTCCTACAACATGGGAACAACTTTTTCCATCAAGCATCTTCGACAGCTCGACTGGAGTCGCGATCCATCAAGTTCAGATCAACACTTTGAGATGGCTTGTTTCCAAAAACGAGAACAACTTATGGCTTTTAAAGCTCTTCAACAGCAATCAAGATCCATCATGCTGATGACAACCACGGAGGGACTCGAACCCTTAATCTTCTGATCCGAAGTCAGACGCCTTATCCATTAGGCCACGTGGTCTCTTGCTTCAGAACTAACCACAAACATTTTGAGATAGCTTGTTTCCAATTACGAGAACACTATTCCTTAAGTCAGACGCCTTATCCGTAACGACATGTATTCACTTCTTGCTGATCTAACCACACACACTTTGAGACAGACTTGTTTCCTACAAGATGTGAACAACTTTTTTATAAAGCATCTTCGACAGCTCAACTGGAGTCGCGATCCATCAAGTTCAGATAAACACTTTGAGATGGCTTTATTCCAAAAACGAGAACAACTTATGGCTTTTAAAGTTCTTCAACAGCAATCAAGATCCATCATGCTGATGACAACCACGAAGGGACTCGAACCCTTAATCTTCAGATCGGAAGTCAGATGCCCTATCGATTACGCCAAGTGGTCTCTTGCTTAAGAATTAACCACAAACATTTTGAGATAGCTTGTTTCCAATTACAAGAACACCATTCCTTAATTAGGCATCTTCAACAGCTTGAGAGGAATCAAGACGGACCCAGTTCAGAGAAAGGAACACAATTCTGTGGACAACGAGGAAGCGACTCTCAATCTTCTCACCATAAGTCAGACGCCTTATCCGTAACGACATGTATTCACTTCTTGCTAATTTAACCACACACACTTTGAGACAGACTGTTTCCTACAACATGGGAACAACTTTTTCCATCAAGCATCTTCGACAGCTCGACTGGAGTCGCGATCCATCAAGTTCAGATCAACACTTTAGGATGGCTTGTTTCCAAAAACGAGAACAACTTATGGCTTTTAAAGCTCTTCAACAGCAATCAAGATCCATCATGCTGATGACAACCACGAAGGGACTCGAACCCTTAATCTTCTGATCCGAAGTCAGACGCCTTATCCATTAGGCCACGTGGTCTCTTGCTTAAGAATTAACCACAAACATTTTGAGATAGCTTGTTTCCAATTACAAGAACACCATTCCTTAATTAGGCATCTTCAACAGCTTGAGAGGAATCAAGACGGACCCAGTTCAGAGAAAGGAACAAAATTCTGTGGACAACGAGGAAGCGACTCTCAATCTTCTCACCATAAGTCAGACGCCTTATCCGTAACGACATGTATTCACTTCTTGCTAATTTAACCACACACACTTTGAGACAGACTGTTTCCTACAACATGGGAACAACTTTTTCCATCAAGCATCTTCGACAGCTCGACTGGAGTCGCGATCCATCAAGTTCAGATCAACACTTTGAGATGGCTTGTTTCCAAAAACGAGAACAACTTATGGCTTTTAAAGCTCTTCAACAGCAATCAAGATCCATCATGCTGAAGACAACCACAAAGGGACTCGAACACTTAATCTTCTGATTCGAAGTCAGACGGCTTATCCATTAGGCCACGTGGTCTCTTGCTTCAGAAGTAACCACAAACATTTTGAGATAGCTTGTTTCCAATTACGAGAACACCATTCCTTAAGTCAGACGCCTTATCCGTAACGACATGTATTCACTACTTGCTGATCTAACCACACATACTTTGAGACAGACTGTTTCCTACAACATGTGAACAACTTTTTCCATCAAGCATCTTCGACAGCTCGACTGGAGTCGCAATCCATCAAGTTCAGATAAACACGTTAAGATGGCTTGATTCCAAAAACGAGAACAACTTATGGCTTTTAAAGTTCTTCAACAGCAATCAAGATCCATCATGCTGATGACAACAACGAAGGGACTCGAACCCTTAATCTTCAGATCGGAAGTCAGATGCCCTATCGATTACGCCAAGTGGTCTCTTGCTTAAGAATTAACCACAAACATTTTGAGATAGCTTGTTTCCAATTACGAGAACACTATTCCTTAAGTCAGACGCCTTATTCGTAACGACATGTATTCACTTCTTGCTAATTTAACCACACACACTTTGAGACAGACTGTTTCCTACAACATGGGAACAACTTTTTCCATCAAGCATCTTCGACAGCTCGACTGGAGTCGCGATCCATCAAGTTCAGATCAACACTTTGAGATGGCTTGTTTCCAAAAACGAGAACAACTTATGGCTTTTAAAGCTCTTCAACAGCAATCAAGATCCATCATGCTGATGACAACCACGAAGGGACTCGAACCCTTAATCTTCTGATTCGAAGTCAGACGCCTTATCCATTAGGCCACGTGGTCTCTTGCTTCAGAGCTAACCACAAACATTTTGAGATAGCTTGTTTCCAATTACGAGAACACTATTCCTTAAGTCAGACGCCTTATCCGTAACAACATGTATTCACTTCTTCCTGATCAAACCACACACACTTTGAGACAGACTTGTTTCCTACAACATGTGAACAACTTTTTCTATAAAGCATCTTCGACAGCTCAACTGGAGTCGCGATCCATCAAGTTCAGATAAACACTTTGAGATGGCTTTATTCCAAAAACGAGAACAACTTATGGCTTTTAACCTTTTCATGTTCCTGTTAAATTTGCCTGAAAACGCCTAAACAGCATACCCAAAGTAAATTGGAAGCTGTTCTTGAACCATTTGGAGTACATGCATGTAAATGATCTCTTTTGAAAGCTGACACTCTGAAGTTATGTCCCCTGTTGTCAGGACCCCTGTCAGTCCTTCTAGTGTTGAGTAATAGAAGCTTGAACACAAGGAAAGTGAAAATTTCTATTTCCGCCTAGATTTTGTTTTGAAAACAGAGGCCTGAAGAGGCCTAGAGGTGGTAGGTATTATCTGGAAGACTAAATTGGACCACAGGTTGAAGCCTTACCCAATTCAAATCAAAAGTCAAACATAATACCACAATATATTCATATTTGACACATGTTTTTATAAGAGTACATCCAGGAATTTTCTAAAAGGGTCTTTTGGAGACTCCAAAATGACCCTTTGTAACCAAGGTCAAGGTCAAATAAAAAGGTATTATTTTTCATAATTGTTATCTCTGGCCCATCTCTGGTACTTAGAAATATCATATATAATAGCTAAATCCCTAATTAGTAATACTGAAACACAAAAACTGAAGCATGAACACATTGGAGTGCTTTATCTGATTCCAAGGATTGGCGCACAAAGAACACTGATTCTGTCAACCATATTGCGCAATCGACTGTTATTTTGAAGGCTCCACAGACGCATACAAATGAGGTATTGGCATTTTCAGCTAGCTGTCAGCTACAAGGCTAACGAGCTAATTTCAGAGCCAGTCGAAGCCAGTTCGAGAAATTTGTTTAGAACGAGTGTGGGGGGGGGGGGCGGGGGGGGGCAGGACGCACAGACCTAGTTGGCTTTAGAGGGCTGTCAACGGGGCATGGAAGCTCCTATTGGGTCGAACAAGGTGTCAATCAAAAGGGGAGGGTTCAACGGACATTTTGAGACCTTCATTTTGTAAATACTCCGTTGATAAATCGGAGAAAATAACACTTTTATGTGAACAAGTTGTTTCTTCCGTCGGCTAACTTGCATAATGAAACAAAGGATAATGGCTATTCATGAACGTAAAACATTGTATTTGGACGAATTACTTTACATGGTTAGATACTTTGAACCCTTGGGACTTACGCAGATCAAGTTTTGATGGCATGATTTGCACACCTGGACCTATTTGAACAACTTAGGGTGAGTACAACTTTTTTCTTTGGCATTGTTGAAGGAATGTTCACCGGAAAAAGACGTTGACTTTGCTTGCTATTGCGACTTGATCTTGAATTGGTTTATTTCAATGGAAGCACAAGAATCGTAGCTTTCCAACGATGTATAACATGTGTAGCGTCTAAAAAATATATTTTTTAGAATTTAGTGCGTCGTAACTGAGGAAGGGGGAGGCAGCATTTTTGTCTCGCGGGCGAAACAGGAGCGTAAACAGGTTAAAGTTCTTCAACAGCAATCAAGATCCATCATGCTGATGACAACCACGAAGGGACTCGAACCCTTAATCTTCAGATCAGAAGTCAGATGCCCTATCGATTACGCCAAGTGGTCTCTTGCTTAAGAATTAACCACAAACATTTTGAGATAGCTTGTTTCCAATTACAAGAACACCATTCCTTAATTAGGCATCTTCAACAGCTTGAGAGGAATCAAGACGGACCCAGTTCAGAGAAAGGAACACAATTCTGTGGACAACGAGGAAGCGACTCTCAATCTTCTCACCATAAGTCAGACGCCTTATCCGTAACGACATGTATTCACTTCTTGCTAATTTAACCACACACACTTTGAGACAGACTGTTTCCTACAACATGGGAACAACTTTTTCCATCAAGCATCTTCGACAGCTCGACTGGAGTCGCGATCCATCAAGTTCAGATCAACACTTTGAGATGGCTTGTTTCCAAAAACGAGAACTACTTATGGCTTTTAAAGCTCTTCAACAGCAATCAAGATCCATCATGCTGATGACAACCACGAAGGGACTCGAACCCTTAATCTTCTGATTCGAAGTCAGACGCCTTATCCATTAGGCCACGTGGTCTCTTGCTTCAGAACTAACCACAAACATTTTGAGATAGCTTGTTTCCAATTACGAGAACACTATTCCTTAAGTCAGACGCCTTATTCGTAACGACATGTATTCACTTCTTGCTAATTTAACCACACACACTTTGAGACAGACTGTTTCCTACAACATGGGAACAACTTTTTCCATCAAGCATCTGCTACAGCTCGACTGGAGTCGCGATCCATCAAGTTCAGATCAACACTTTGAGATGGCTTGTTTCCGAAAACGAGAACAACTTATGGCTTTTAAAGCTCTACAACAGCAATCAAGATCCATCATGCTGATGACAACCACGAAGGGACTTGAACCCTTAATCTTCTGATTCGAAGTCAGACGGCTTATCCATTAGGCCACGTGGTCTCTTGCTTCAGAAGTAACCACAAACATTTGAGATAGCTTGTTTCCAATTACAAGAACACCATTACTTAATTAGGCATCTTCAACAGCTTGAGAGGAGTCAAGATGTATCTAGTTCAGAGAAAGGAACACAATTCTGTGGACAACCAGGAAGCGACTCTCAATCTTCTCACCATAAGTCAGACGCCTTATCCGTAACGACATGTATTCACTTCTTGCTAATTTAACCACACACACTTTGAGACAGACTGTTTCCTACAACATGGGAACAACTTTTTCCATCAAGCATCTTCGACAGCTCGACTGGAGTCGCGATCCATCAAGTTCAGATCAACACTTTGAGATGGCTTGTTTCCAAAAACGAGAACAACTTATGGCTTTTAAAGCTCTTCAACAGCAATCAAGATCCATCAAGCTGATGACAACCACGAAGGGACTCGAACCCTTAATCTTCCGATCCGAAGTCAGACGCCTTATCCATTGGGCCACGTGGTCTCTTGCTTCAGAACGAACCACAAACATTTTGAGATAGCTTGTTTCCAATTACGAGAACACTATTCCTTAAGTCAGACGCCTTATCCGTAACAACATGTATTCACTTCTTGCTAATTTAACCACACACACTTTGAGACAGACTGTTTCCTACAACATGGGAACAACTTTTTCCATCAAGCATCTTCGACAGCTCGACTGGAGTCGCGATCCATCAAGTTCAGATCAACACTTTGAGATGGCTTGTTTCCAAAAACGAGAACAACTTACGGCTTTTAAAACTCTTCAACAGCAATCAAGATCCATCATGCTGATGACAACCACGAAGGGACTCGAACCCTTAATCTTCTGATCCGAAGTCAGACGCCTTATCCATTAGGCCACGTGGTCTCTTGCTTCAGAACTAACCACAAACATTTTGAGATAGCTTGTTTCCAATTACGAGAACACTATTCCTTAAGTCAGACGCCTTATCCGTAACGACATGTATTCACTTCTTGCTGATCTAACCACACACACTTTGAGACAGACTTGTTTCCTACAACATGTGAACAACTTCTTCTATAAAGCATCTTCGACTGCTCAACTGGAGTCGCGATCCATCAAGTTCAGATAAACACTTTGAGATGGCTTTATTCCAAAAACGAGAACAACTTATGGCTTTTAAAGTTCTTCAACAGCAATCAAGATCCATCATGCTGATGACAACCACGAAGGGACTCGAACCCTTAATCTTCAGATCGGAAGTCAGATGCCCTATCGATTACGCCAAGTGGTCTCTTGCTTAAGAATTAACCACAAACATTTTGAGATAGCTTGTTTCCAATTACGAGAACACTATTCCTTAAGTCAGACGCCTTATCCGTAACGACATGTATTCACTTATTGCTAATTTAACCACACACACTTTGAGACAGACTGTTTCCTACAACATGGGAACAACTTTTTCCATCAAGCATCTTCGACAGCTCGACTGGAGTCGCGATCCATAAAGTTCAGATCAACACTTTGAGATGGCTTGTTTCCAAAAACGAGAACAACTTATGGCTTTTAAAGCTCTTCAACAGCAATCAAGATCCATCATGCTGATGACAACCACGAAGGGACTCGAACCCCTAATTTTCTGATTCGAAGTCAGACGCCTTATCCATTAGGCCACGTGGTCTCTTGCTTCAGAAGTAACCACAAACATTTGAGATAGCTTGTTTCCAATTACAAGAACACCATTCCTTAATTAGGCATCTTCAACAGCTTGAGAGGAGTCAAGATGGATCTAGTTCAGAGAAAGGAACACAATTCTGTGGACAACCAGGAAGCGACTCTCAATCTTCTCACCATAAGCCAGACGCCTTATCCGTAACGACATGTATTCACTTCTTGCTAATTTAACCACACACACTTTGAGACAGACTGTTTCCTACAACATGGGAACAACTTTTTCCATCAAGCATCTTCGACAGCTCGACTGGAGTCGCGATCCATCAAGTTCAGATCAACACTTTGAGATGGCTTGTTTCCAAAAACGAGAACAACTTATGGCTTTTAAAGCTCTTCAACAGCAATCAAGATCCATCATGCTGATGACAACCACAAAGGGACTCGAACACTTAATCTTCTGATTCGAAGTCAGACACCTTATCCATTAGGCCACGTGGTCTCTTGCTTCAGAAGTAACCACAAACATTTTGAGATAGCTTGTTTCCAATTACGAGAACACTATTCCTTAAGTCAGACGCCTTATCCGTAACGACATGTATTCACTACTTGCTGATCTAACCACACATACTTTGAGACAGACTGTTTCCTACAACATGTGAACAACTTTTTCCATCAAGCATCTTCGACAGCTCGACTGGAGTCGCAATCCATCAAGTTCAGATAAACACTTTAAGATGGCTTGATTCCAAAAACGAGAACAACTTATGGCTTTTAAAGTTCTTCAACAGCAATCAAGATCCATCATGCTGATGACAACAACGAAGGGACTCGAACCCTTAATCTTCAGATCGGAAGTCAGATGCCCTATCGATTACGCCAAGTGGTCTCTTGCTTAAGAATTAACCACAAACATTTTGAGATAGCTTGTTTCCAATTACAAGAACACCATTCCTTAATTAGGCATCTTCAACAGCTTGAGAGGAATCAAGACGGACCCAGTTCAGAGAAAGGAACACAATTCTGTGGACAACGAGGAAGCGACTCTCAATCTTCTCACCATAAGTCAGACGCCTTATCCGTAACGACATGTATTCACTTCTTGCTAATTTAACCACACACACTTTGAGACAGACTGTTTCCTACAACATGGGAACAACTTTTTCCATCAAGCATCTTCGACAGCTCGACTGGAGTCGCGATCCATCAAGTTCAGATCAACACTTTGAGATGGCTTGTTTCCAAAAACGAGAACAACTTATGGCTTTTAAAGCTCTTCAACAGCAATCAAGATCCATCAAGCTGATGACAACCACGAAGGGACTCGAACCCTTAATCTTCCGATCCGAAGTCAGACGCCTTATCCATTGGGCCACGTGGTCTCTTGCTTCAGAACGAACCACAAACATTTTGAGATAGCTTGTTTCCAATTACGAGAACAGTATTCCTTAAGTCAGACGCCTTATCCGTAACAACATGTATTCACTTCTTGCTAATTTAACCACACACACTTTGAGACAGACTGTTTCCTACAACATGGGAACAACTTTTTCCATCAAGCATCTTCGACAGCTCGACTGGAGTCTCGATCCATCAAGTTCAGATCAACACTTTGAGATGGCTTGTTTCCAAAAACGAGAACAACTTACGGCTTTTAAAACTCTTCAACAGCAATCAAAATCCATCATGCTGATGACAACCACGAAGGGACTCGAACCCTTAATCTTCTGATCCGAAGTCAGACGCCTTATCCATTAGGCCACGTGGTCTCTTGCTTCAGAACTAACCACAAACATTTTGAGATAGCTTGTTTCCAATTATGAGAACACTATTCCTTAAGTCAGACGCCTTATCCGTAACGACATGTATTCACTTCTTGCTGATCTAACCACACACACTTTGAGACAGACTTGTTTCCTACAACATGTGAACAACTTTTTCTATAAAGCATCTTCGACTGCTCAACTGGAGTCGCGATCCATCAAGTTCAGATAAACACTTTGAGATGGCTTTATTCCAAAAACGAGAACAACTTATGGCTTTTAAAGTTCTTCAACAGCAATCAAGATCCATCATGCTGATGACAACCACGAAGGGACTCGAACCCTTAATCTTCAGATCGGAAGTCAGATGCCCTATCGATTACGCCAAGTGGTCTCTTGCTTAAGAATTAACCACAAACATTTTGAGATAGCTTGTTTCCAATTACGAGAACACTATTCCTTAAGTCAGACGCCTTATCCGTAACGACATGTATTCACTTATTGCTAATTTAACCACACACACTTTGAGACAGACTGTTTCCTACAACATGGGAACAACTTTTTCCATCAAGCATCTTCGACAGCTCGACTGGAGTCGCGATCCATCAAGTTCAGATCAACACTTTGAGATGGCTTGTTTCCAAAAACGAGAACAACTTATGGCTTTTAAAGCTCTTCAACAGCAATCAAGATCCATCATGCTGATGACAACCACGAAGGGACTCGAACCCCTAATTTTCTGATTCGAAGTCAGACGCCTTATCCATTAGGCCACGTGGTCTCTTGCTTCAGAAGTAACCACAAACATTTGAGATAGCTTGTTTCCAATTACAAGAACACCATTCCTTAATTAGGCATCTTCAACAGCTTGAGAGGAGTCAAGATGGATCTAGTTCAGAGAAAGGAACACAATTCTGTGGACAACCAGGAAGCGACTCTCAATCTTCTCACCATAAGCCAGACGCCTTATCCGTAACGACATGTATTCACTTCTTGCTAATTTAACCACACACACTTTGAGACAGACTGTTTCCTACAACATGGGAACAACTTTTTCCATCAAGCATCTTCGACAGCTCGACTGGAGTCGCGATCCATCAAGTTCAGATCAACACTTTGAGATGGCTTGTTTCCAAAAACGAGAACAACTTATGGCTTTTAAAGCTCTTCAACAGCAATCAAGATCCATCATGCTGATGACAACCACAAAGGGACTCGAACACTTAATCTTCTGATTCGAAGTCAGACACCTTATCCATTAGGCCACGTGGTCTCTTGCTTCAGAAGTAACCACAAACATTTTGAGATAGCTTGTTTCCAATTACGAGAACACTATTCCTTAAGTCAGACGCCTTATCCGTAACGACATGTATTCACTACTTGCTGATCTAACCACACATACTTTGAGACAGACTGTTTCCTACAACATGTGAACAACTTTTTCCATCAAGCATCTTCGACAGCTCGACTGGAGTCGCAATCCATCAAGTTCAGATAAACACTTTAAGATGGCTTGATTCCAAAAACGAGAACAACTTATGGCTTTTAAAGTTCTTCAACAGCAATCAAGATCCATCATGCTGATGACAACAACGAAGGGACTCGAACCCTTAATCTTCAGATCGGAAGTCAGATGCCCTATCGATTACGCCAAGTGGTCTCTTGCTTAAGAATTAACCACAAACATTTTGAGATAGCTTGTTTCCAATTACAAGAACACCATTCCTTAATTAGGCATCTTCAACAGCTTGAGAGGAATCAAGACGGACCCAGTTCAGAGAAAGGAACACAATTCTGTGGACAACGAGGAAGCGACTCTCAATCTTCTCACCATAAGTCAGACGCCTTATCCGTAACGACATGTATTCACTTCTTGCTAATTTAACCACACACACTTTGAGACAGACTGTTTCCTACAACATGGGAACAACTTTTTCCATCAAGCATCTTCGACAGCTCGACTGGAGTCGCGATCCATCAAGTTCAGATCAACACTTTGAGATGGCTTGTTTCCAAAAACGAGAACAACTTATGGCTTTTAAAGCTCTTCAACAGCAATCAAGATCCATCAAGCTGATGACAACCACGAAGGGACTCGAACCCTTAATCTTCCGATCCGAAGTCAGACGCCTTATCCATTGGGCCACGTGGTCTCTTGCTTCAGAACGAACCACAAACATTTTGAGATAGCTTGTTTCCAATTACGAGAACAGTATTCCTTAAGTCAGACGCCTTATCCGTAACAACATGTATTCACTTCTTGCTAATTTAACCACACACACTTTGAGACAGACTGTTTCCTACAACATGGGAACAACTTTTTCCATCAAGCATCTTCGACAGCTCGACTGGAGTCGCGATCCATCAAGTTCAGATCAACACTTTGAGATGGCTTGTTTCCAAAAACGAGAACAACTTACGGCTTTTAAAACTCTTCAACAGCAATCAAGATCCATCATGCTGATGACAACCACGAAGGGACTCGAACCCTTAATCTTCTGATCCGAAGTCAGACGCCTTATCCATTAGGCCACGTGGTCTCTTGCTTCAGAACTAACCACAAACATTTTGAGATAGCTTGTTTCCAATTACGAGAACACTATTCCTTAAGTCAGACGCCTTATCCGTAACGACATGTATTCACTTCTTGCTGATCTAACCACACACACTTTGAGACAGACTTGTTTCCTACAACATGTGAATAACTTTTTCTATAAAGCATATTCGACTGCTCAACTGGAGTCGCGATCCATCAAGTTCAGATAAACACTTTGAGATGGCTTTATTCCAAAAACGAGAACAACTTATGGCTTTTAAAGTTCTTCAACAGCAATCAAGATCCATCATGCTGATGACAACCACGAAGGGACTCGAACCCTTAATCTTCAGATCGGAAGTCAGATGCCCTATCGATTACGCCAAGTGGTCTCTTGCTTAAGAATTAACCACAAACATTTTGAGATAGCTTGTTTCCAATTACGAGAACACTATTCCTTAAGTCAGACGCCTTATCCGTAACGACATGTATTCACTTCTTGCTAATTTAACCACACACACTTTGAGACAGACTGTTTCCTACAACATGGGAACAACTTTTTCCATCAAGCATCTTCGACAGCTCGACTGGAGTCGCGATCCATCAAGTTCAGATCAACACTTTGAGATGGCTTGTTTCCAAAAACGAGAACAACTTATGGCTTTTAAAGCTCTTCAACAGCAATCAAGATCCATCATGCTGATGACAACCACGAAGGGACTCGAACCCCTAATTTTCTGATTCGAAGTCAGACGCCTTATCCATTAGGCCACGTGGTCTCTTGCTTCAGAAGTAACCACAAACATTTGAGATAGCTTGTTTCCAATTACAAGAACACCATTCCTTAATTAGGCATCTTCAACAGCTTGAGAGGAGTCAAGATGGATCTAGTTCAGAGAAAGGAACACAATTCTGTGGACAACCAGGAAGCGACTCTCAATCTTCTCACCATAAGCCAGACGCCTTATCCGTAACGACATGTATTCACTTCTTGCTAATTTAACCACACACACTTTGAGACAGACTGTTTCCTACAACATGGGAAAAACTTTTTCCATCAAGCATCTTCGACAGCTCGACTGGAGTCGCGATCCATCAAGTTCAGATCAACACTTTGAGATGGCTTGTTTCCAAAAACGAGAACAACTTATGGCTTTTAAAGCTCTTCAACAACAATCAAGATCCATCATGCTGATGACAACCACGAAGGGACTCGAACCCTTAATCTTCTGATCCGAAGTCAGACGCCTTATCCATTAGGCCACGTGGTCTCTTGCTTCAGAACTAACCACAAACATTTTGAGATAGCTTGTTTCCAATTACGAGAACACTATTCCTTAAGTCAGACGCCTTATCCGTAACGACATGTATTCACTTCTTGCTGATCTAACCACACACACTTTGAGACAGACTTGTTTCCTACAACATGTGAACAACTTTTTCTATAAAGCATCTTCGACAGCTCAACTGGAGTCGCGATCCATCAAGTTCAGATAAACACTTTGAGATGGCTTTATTCCAAAAACGAGAACAACTTATGGCTTTTAAAGTTCTTCAACAGCAATCAAGATCCATCATGCTGATGACAACCACGAAGGGACTCGAACCCTTAATCTTCAGATCGGAAGTCAGATGCCCTATCGATTACGCCAAGTGGTCTCTTGCTTAAGAATTAACCACAAACATTTTGAGATAGCTTGTTTCCAATTACGAGAACACTATTCCTTAAGTCAGACGCCTTATTCGTAACGACATGTATTCACTTCTTGCTAATTTAACCACACACACTTTGAGACAGACTGTTTCCTACAACATGGGAACAACTTTTTCCATCAAGCATCTTCGACAGCTCGACTGGAGTCGCGATCCATCAAGTTCAGATCAACACTTTGAGATGGCTTGTTTCCAAAAACGAGAACAACTTATGGCTTTTAAAGCTCTTCAACAGCAATCAAGATCCATCATGCTGATGACAACCACGAAGGGACTCGAACCCTTAATCTTCTGATTCGAAGTCAGACGCCTTATCCATTAGGCCACGTGGTCTCTTGCTTCAGAGCTAACCACAAACATTTTGAGATAGCTTGTTTCCAATTACAAGAACACTATTCCTTAAGTCAGACGCCTTATCCGTAACAACATGTATTCACTTCTTCCTGATCTAACCACACACACTTTGAGACAGACTTGTTTCCTACAACATGTGAACAACTTTTTCTATAAAGCATCTTCGACAGCTCAACTGGAGTCGCGATCCATCAAGTTCAGATAAACACTTTGAGATGGCTTTATTCCAAAAACGAGAACAACTTATGGCTTTTAAAGTTCTTCAACAGCAATCAAGATCCATCATGCTGATGACAACCACGAAGGGACTCGAACCCTTAATCTTCAGATCGGAAGTCAGATGCCCTATCGATTACGCCAAGTGGTCTCTTGCTTAAGAATTAACCACAAACATTTTGAGATAGCTTGTTTCCAATTACAAGAACACCATTCCTTAATTAGGCATCTTCAACAGCTTGAGAGGAATCAAGACGGACCCAGTTCAGAGAAAGGAACACAATTCTGTGGACAACGAGGAAGCGACTCTCAATCTTCTCACCATAAGTCAGACGCCTTATCCGTAACGACATGTATTCACTTCTTGCTAATTTAACCACACACACTTTGAGACAGACTGTTTCCTACAACATGGGAACAACTTTTTCCATCAAGCATCTTCGACAGCTCGACTGGAGTCGCAATCCATCAAGTTCAGATCAACACTTTGAGATGGCTTGTTTCCAAAAACGAGAACAACTTATGGCTTTTAAAGCTCTTCAACAGCAATCAAGATCCATCATGCTGATGACAACCACGAAGGGACTCGAACCCTTAATCTTCTGATCCGAAGTCAGACGCCTTATCCATTAGGCCACGTGGTCTCTTGCTTAAGAATTAACCACAAACATTTTGAGATAGCTTGTTTCCAATTACAAGAACACCATTCCTTAATTAGGCATCTTCAACAGCTTGAGAGGAATCAAGACGGACCCAGTTCAGAGAAAGGAACAAAATTCTGTGGACAACGAGGAAGCGACTCTCAATCTTCTCACCATAAGTCAGACGCCTTATCCGTAACGACATGTATTCACTTCTTGCTAATTTAACCACACACACTTTGAGACAGACTGTTTCCTACAACATGGGAACAACTTTTTCCATCAAGCATCTTCGACAGCTCGACTGGAGTCGCGATCCATCAAGTTCAGATCAACACTTTGAGATGGCTTGTTTCCAAAAACGAGAACAACTTATGGCTTTTAAAGCTCTTCAACAGCAATAAAGATCCATCATGCTGATGACAACCACGAAGGGACTCGAACCCTTAATCTTCTGATTCGAAGTCAGACGCCTTATCCATTAGGCCACGTGGTCTCTTGCTTCAGAGCTAACCACAAACATTTTGAGATAGCTTGTTTCCAATTACGAGAACACTATTCCTTAAGTCAGACGCCTTATCCGTAACAACATGTATTCACTTCTTCCTGATCTAACCACACACACTTTGAGACAGACTTGTTTCCTACAACATGTGAACAACTTTTTCTATAAAGCATCTTCGACAGCTCAACTGGAGTCGCGATCCATCAAGTTCAGATAAACACTTTGAGATGGCTTTATTCCAAAAACGAGAACAACTTATGGCTTTTAAAGTTCTTCAACAGCAATCAAGATCCATCATGCTGATGACAACCACGAAGGGACTCGAACCCTTAATCTTCAGATCGGAAGTCAGATGCCCTATCGATTACGCCAAGTGGTCTCTTGCTTAAGAATTAACCACAAACATTTTGAGATAGCTTGTTTCCAATTACAAGAACACCATTCCTTAATTAGGCATCTTCAACAGCTTGAGAGGAATCAAGACGGACCCAGTTCAGAGAAAGGAACACAATTCTGTGGACAACGAGGAAGCGACTCTCAATCTTCTCACCATAAGTCAGACGCCTTATCCGTAACGACATGTATTCACTTCTTGCTAATTTAACCACACACACTTTGAGACAGACTGTTTCCTACAACATGGGAACAACTTTTTCCATCAAGCATCTTCGACAGCTCGACTGGAGTCGCGATCCATCAAGTTCAGATCAACACTTTAGGATGGCTTGTTTCCAAAAACGAGAACAACTTATGGCTTTTAAAGCTCTTCAACAGCAATCAAGATCCATCATGCTGATGACAACCACGAAGGGACTCGAACCCTTAATCTTCTGATCCGAAGTCAGACGCCTTATCCATTAGGCCACGTGGTCTCTTGCTTAAGAATTAACCACAAACATTTTGAGATAGCTTGTTTCCAATTACAAGAACACCATTCCTTAATTAGGCATCTTCAACAGCTTGAGAGGAATCAAGACGGACCCAGTTCAGAGAAAGGAACAAAATTCTGTGGACAACGAGGAAGCGACTCTCAATCTTCTCACCATAAGTCAGACGCCTTATCCGTAACGACATGTATTCACTTCTTGCTAATTTAACCACACACACTTTGAGACAGACTGTTTCCTACAACATGGGAACAACTTTTTCCATCAAGCATCTTCGACAGCTCGACTGGAGTCGCGATCCATCAAGTTCAGATCAACACTTTGAGATAGCTTGTTTCCAAAAACAAGAACAACTTATGGCTTTTAAAGCTCTTCAACAGCAATCAAGATCCATCATGCTGATGACAACCACGAAGGGACTCGAACCCTTAATCTTCAGATCGGAAGTCAGATGCCCTATCGATTACGCCAAGTGGACTCTTGCTTAAGAAATAACCACAAACATTTTGAGATAGCTTGTTTCCAATTACAAGAACACCATTCCTTAATTAGGCATCTTCAACAGCTTGAGAGGAATCAAGACGGACCCAGTTCAGAGAAAGGAACACAATTCTGTGGACAACGAGGAAGCGACTCTCAATCTTCTCACCATAAGTCAGACGCCTTATCCGTAACGACATGTATTCACTTCTTGCTAATTTAACCACACACACTTTGAGACAGACTGTTTCCTACAACATGGGAACAACTTTTTCCATCAAGCATCTTCGACAGCTCGACTGGAGTCGCGATCCATCAAGTTCAGATCAACACTTTGAGATAGCTTGTTTCCAAAAACAAGAACAACTTATGGCTTTTAAAGCTCTTCAACAGCAATCAAGATCCATCATGCTGATGACAACCACGAAGGGACTCGAACCCTTAATCTTCAGATCGGAAGTCAGATGCCCTATCGATTACGCCAAGTGGACTCTTGCTTAAGAAATAACCACAAACATTTTGAGATAGCTTGTTTCCAATTACAAGAACACCATTCCTTAATTAGGCATCTTCAACAGCTTGAGAGGAATCAAGACGGACCCAGTTCAGAGAAAGGAACACAATTCTGTGGACAACGAGGAAGCGACTCTCAATCTTCTCACCATAAGTCAGACGCCTTATCCGTAACGACATGTATTCACTTCTTGCTAATTTAACCACACACACTTTGAGACAGACTGTTTCCTACAACATGGGAACAACTTTTTCCATCAAGCATCTTCGACAGCTCGACTGGAGTCGCGATCCATCAAGTTCAGATCAACACTTTGAGATAGCTTGTTTCCAAAAACAAGAACAACTTATGGCTTTTAAAGCTCTTCAACAGCAATCAAGATCCATCATGCTGATGACAACCACTAAGGGATTCGAACCCTTAATCTTCTAATCCGAAGTCAGACGCCTTATCCATTAGGCCACGTGGTCTCTTGCTTCAGAACTAACCACAAACATTTTGAGATAGCTTGTTTCCAATTACGAGAACACTATTCCTTAAGTCAGACGCCTTATCCGTAACGACATGTATTCACTTCTTGCTGATCTAACCACACACACTTTGAGACAGACTTGTTTCCTACAACATGTGAACAACTTTTTCTATAAAGCATCTTCGACTGCTCAACTGGAGTCGCGATCCATCAAGTTCAGATAAACACTTTGAGATGGCTTTATTCCAAAAACGAGAACAACTTATGGCTTTTAAAGTTCTTCAACAGCAATCAAGATTCATCATGCTGATGACAACCACGAAGGGACTCGAACCCTTAATCTTCAGATCGGAAGTCAGATGCCCTATCGATTACGCCAAGTGGACTCTTGCTTAAGAAATAACCACAAACATTTTGAGATAGCTTGTTTCCAATTACAAGAACACCATTCCTTAATTAGGCATCTTCAACAGCTTGAGAGGAATCAAGACGGACCCAGTTCAGAGAAAGGAACACAATTCTGTGGACAGCGAGGAAGCGACTCTCAATCTTCTCACCATAAGTCAGACGCCTTATCCGTAACGACATGTATTCACTTCTTGCTAATTTAACCACACACACTTTGAGACAGACTGTTTCCTACAACATGGGAACAACTTTTTCCATCAAGCATCTTCGACAGCTCGACTGGAGTCGCGATCCATCAAGTTCAGATCAACACTTTGAGATAGCTTGTTTCCAAAAACAAGAACAACTTATGGCTTTTAAAGCTCTTCAACAGCAATCAAGATCCATCATGCTGATGACAACCACGAAGGGACTCGAACCCTTAATCTTCAGATCGGAAGTCAGATGCCCTATCGATTACGCCAAGTGGACTCTTGCTTAAGAAATAACCACAAACATTTTGAGATAGCTTGTTTCCAATTACAAGAACACCATTCCTTAATTAGGCATCTTCAACAGCTTGAGAGGAATCAAGACGGACCCAGTTCAGAGAAAGGAACACAATTCTGTGGACAACGAGGAAGCGACTCTCAATCTTCTCACCATAAGTCAGACGCCTTATCCGTAACGACATGTATTCACTTCTTGCTAATTTAACCACACACACTTTGAGACAGACTGTTTCCTACAACATGGGAACAACTTTTTCCATCAAGCATCTTCGACAGCTCGACTGGAGTCGCGATCCATCAAGTTCAGATCAACACTTTGAGATAGCTTGTTTCCAAAAACAAGAACAACTTATGGCTTTTAAAGCTCTTCAACAGCAATCAAGATCCATCATGCTGATGACAACCACTAAGGGATTCGAACCCTTAATCTTCTAATCCGAAGTCAGACGCCTTATCCATTAGGCCACGTGGTCTCTTGCTTCAGAACTAACCACAAACATTTTGAGATAGCTTGTTTCCAATTACGAGAACACTATTCCTTAAGTCAGACGCCTTATCCGTAACGACATGTATTCACTTCTTGCTGATCTAACCACACACACTTTGAGACAGACTTGTTTCCTACAACATGTGAACAACTTTTTCTATAAAGCATCTTCGACTGCTCAACTGGAGTCGCGATCCATCAAGTTCAGATAAACACTTTGAGATGGCTTTATTCCAAAAACGAGAACAACTTATGGCTTTTAAAGTTCTTCAACAGCAATCAAGATTCATCATGCTGATGACAACCACGAAGGGACTCGAACCCTTAATCTTCAGATCGGAAGTCAGATGCCCTATCGATTACGCCAAGTGGTCTCTTGCTTAAGAATTAACCACAAACATTTTGAGATAGCTTGTTTCCAATTACGAGAACACTATTCCTTAAGTCAGATGCCTTATCCGTAACGACATGTATTCACTTATTGCTAATTTAACCACACACACTTTGAGACAGACTGTTTCCTACAACATGGGAACAACTTTTTCCATCAAGCATCTTCGACAGCTCGACTGGAGTCGCGATCCATCAAGTTCAGATCAACACTTTGAGATGGCTTGTTTCCAAAAACGAGAACAACTTATGGCTTTTAAAGCTCTTCAACAGCAATCAAGATCCATCATGCTGATGACAACCACGAAGGGACTCGAACCCCTAATTTTCTGATTCGAAGTCAGACGCCTTATCCATTAGGCCACGTGGTCTCTTGCTTCAGAAGTAACCACAAACATTTGAGATAGCTTGTTTCCAATTACAAGAACACCATTCCTTAATTAGGCATCTTCAACAGCTTGAGAGGAGTCAAGATGGATCTAGTTCAGAGAAAGGAACACAATTCTGTGGACAACCAGGAAGCGACTCTCAATCTTCTCACCATAAGCCAGACGCCTTATCCGTAACGACATGTATTCACTTCTTGCTAATTTAACCACACACACTTTGAGACAGACTGTTTCCTACAACATGGGAAAAACTTTTTCCATCAAGCATCTTCGACAGCTCGACTGGAGTCGCGATCCATCAAGTTCAGATAAACACTTTGAGATGGCTTTATTCCAAAAACGAGAACAACTTATGGCTTTTAAAGTTCTTCAACAGCAATCAAGATCCATCATGCTGATGACAACCACGAAGGGACTCGAACCCTTAATCTTCAGATCGGAAGTCAGATGCCCTATCGATTACGCCAAGTGGTCTCTTGCTTAAGAATTAACCACAAACATTTTGAGATAGCTTGTTTCCAATTACGAGAACACTATTCCTTAAGTCAGACGCCTTATTCGTAAAGACATGTATTCACTTCTTGCTAATTTAACCACACACACTTTGAGACAGACTGTTTCCTACAACATGGGAACAACTTTTTCCATCAAGCATCTTCGACAGCTCGACTGGAGTCGCGATCCATCAAGTTCAGATCAACACTTTGAGATGGCTTGTTTCCAAAAACGAGAACAACTTATGGCTTTTAAAGCTCTTCAACAGCAATCAAGATCCATCATGCTGATGACAACCACGAAGGGACTCGAACCCTTAATCTTCTGATTCGAAGTCAGACGCCTTATCCATTAGGCCACGTGGTCTCTTGCTTCAGAGCTAACCACAAACATTTTGAGATAGCTTGTTTCCAATTACGAGAACACTATTCCTTAAGTCAGACGCCTTATCCGTAACAACATGTATTCACTTCTTCCTGATCTAACCACACACACTTTGAGAAAGACTTGTTTCCTACAACATGTGAACAACTTTTTCTATAAAGCATCTTCGACAGCTCAACTGGAGTCGCGATCCATCAAGTTCAGATAAACACTTTGAGATGGCTTTATTCCAAAAACGAGAACAACTTATGGCTTTTAAAGTTCTTCAACAGCAATCAAGATCCATCATGCTGATGACAACCACGAAGGGACTCGAACCCTTAATCTTCAGATCAGAAGTCAGATGCCCTATCGATTACGCCAAGTGGTCTCTTGCTTAAGAATTAACCACAAACATTTTGAGATAGCTTGTTTCCAATTACAAGAACACCATTCCTTAATTAGGCATCTTCAACAGCTTGAGAGGAATCAAGACGGACCCAGTTCAGAGAAAGGAACACAATTCTGTGGACAACGAGGAAGCGACTCTCAATCTTCTCACCATAAGTCAGACGCCTTATCCGTAACGACATGTATTCACTTCTTGCTAATTTAACCACACACACTTTGAGACAGACTGTTTCCTACAACATGGGAACAACTTTTTCCATCAAGCATCTTCGACAGCTCGACTGGAGTCGCGATCCATCAAGTTCAGATCAACACTTTGAAATGGCTTTATTCCAAAAACGAGAACAACTTATGGCTTTTAAAGTTCTTCAACAGCAATCAAGATCCATCATGCTGATGACAACCACGAAGGGACTTGAACCCTTAATTTTCTGATCGGAAGTCAGATGCCCTATCGATTACGCTAAGTGGTCTCTTGCTTAAGAATTAACCACAAACATTTTGAGATAGCTTGTTTCCAATTACAAGAACACCATTCCTTAATTAGGCATCTTCAACAGCTTGAGAGGAATCAAGACGGACCCAGTTCAGAGAAAGGAACACAATTCTGTGGACAACGAGGAAGCGACTCTCAATCTTCTCACCATAAGTCAGACGCCTTATCCGTAACGACATGTATTCACTTCTTGCTAATTTAACCACACACACTTTGAGACAGACTGTTTCCTACAACATGGGAACAACTTTTTCCATCAAGCATCTTCGACAGCTCGACTGGAGTCGCGATCCATCAAGTTCAGATCAACACTTTGAGATGGCTTGTTTCCAAAAACGAGAACAACTTATGGCTTTTAAAGCTCTTCAACAGCAATCAAGATCCATCATGCTGATGACAACCACGAAGGGACTCGAACCCTTAATCTTCTGATCCGAAGTCAGACGCCTTATCCATTAGACCACGTGGTCTCTTGCTTAAGAATTAACCACAAACATTTTGAGATAGCTTGTTTCCAATTACAAGAACGCCATTCCTTAATTAGGCATCTTCAACAGCTTGAGAGGAATCAAGACGGACCCAGTTCAGAGAAAGGAACAAAATTCTGTGGACAACGAGGAAGCGACTCTCAATCTTCTCACCATAAGTCAGACGCCTTATCCGTAACGACATGTATTCACTTCTTGCTAATTTAACCACACACACTTTGAGACAGACTGTTTCCTACAACATGGGAACAACTTTTTCCATCAAGCATCTTCGACAGCTCGACTGGAGTCGCGATCCATCAAGTTCAGATCAACACTTTGAGATGGCTTGTTTCCAAAAACGAGAACAACTTATGGCTTTTAAAGCTCTTCAACAGCAATCAAGATCCATCATGCTGATGACAACCACGAAGGGACTCGAACCCTTAATCTTCTGATTCGAAGTCAGACGCCTTATCCATTAGGCCACGTGGTCTCTTGCTTCAGAGCTAACCACAAACATTTTGAGATAGCTTGTTTCCAATTACGAGAACACTATTCCTTAAGTCAGACGCCTTATCCGTAACAACATGTATTCACTTCTTCCTGATCTAACCACACACACGTTGACACAGACTTGTTTCCTACAACATGTGAACATCTTTTTCTATAAAGCATCTTCGACAGCTCAACTGGAGTCGCGATCCATCAAGTTCAGATAAACACTTTGAGATGGCTTTATTCCAAAAACGAGAACAACTTATGGCTTTTAAAGTTCTTCAACAGCAATCAAGATCCATCATGCTGATGACAACCACGAAGGGACTCGAACCCTTAATCTTCAGATCGGAAGTCAGATGCCCTATCGATTACGCCAAGTGGTCTCTTGCTTAAGAATTAACCACAAACATTTTGAGATAGCTTGTTTCCAATTACAAGAACACCATTCCTTAATTAGGCATCTTCAACAGCTTGAGAGGAATCAAGACGGACCCAGTTCAGAGAAAGGAACACAATTCTGTGGACAACGAGGAAGCGACTCTCAATCTTCTCACCATAAGTCAGACGCCTTATCCGTAACGACATGTATTCACTTCTTGCTAATTTAACCACACACACTTTGAGACAGACTGTTTCCTACAACATGGGAACAACTTTTTCCATCAAGCATCTTCGACAGCTCGACTGGAGTCGCGATCCATCAAGTTCAGATCAACACTTTGAGATGGCTTGTTTCCAAAAACGAGAACAACTTATGGCTTTTAAAGCTCTTCAACAGCAATCAAGATCCATCATGCTGATGACAACCACGAAGGGACTCGAACCCTTAATCTTCTGATCCGAAGTCAGACGCCTTATCCATTAGGCCACGTGGTCTCTTGCTTAAGAATTAACCACAAACATTTTGAGATAGCTTGTTTCCAATTACAAGAACACCATTCCTTAATTAGGCATCTTCAACAGCTTGAGAGGAATCAAGACGGACCCAGTTCAGAGAAAGGAACAAAATTCTGTGGACAACGAGGAAGCGACTCTCAATCTTCTCACCATAAGTCAGACGCCTTATCCGTAACGACATGTATTCACTTCTTGCTAATTTAACCACACACACTTTGAGACAGACTGTTTCCTACAACATGGGAACAACTTTTTCCATCAAGCATCTTCGACAGCTCGACTGGAGTCGCGATCCATCAAGTTCAGATCAACACTTTGAGATGGCTTGTTTCCAAAAACGAGAACAACTTATGGCTTTTAAAGCTCTTCAACAGCAATCAAGATCCATCATGCTGATGACAACCACGAAGGGACTCGAACCCTTAATCTTCAGATCGGAAGTCAGATGCCCTATCGATTACGCCAAGTGGACTCTTGCTTAAGAAATAACCACAAACATTTTGAGATAGCTTGTTTCCAATTACAAGAACACCATTCCTTAATTAGGCATCTTCAACAGCTTGAGAGGAATCAAGACGGACCCAGTTCAGAGAAAGGAACACAATTCTGTGGACAACGAGGAAGCGACTCTCAATCTTCTCACCATAAGTCAGACGCCTTATCCGTAACGACATGTATTCACTTCTTGCTAATTTAACCACACACACTTTGAGACAGACTGTTTCCTACAACATGGGAACAACTTTTTCCATCAAGCATCTTCGACAGCTCGACTGGAGTCGCGATCCATCAAGTTCAGATCAACACTTTGAGATAGCTTGTTTCCAAAAACAAGAACAACTTATGGCTTTTAAAGCTCTTCAACAGCAATCAAGATCCATCATGCTGATGACAACCACGAAGGGACTCGAACCCTTAATCTTCAGATCGGAAGTCAGATGCCCTATCGATTACGCCAAGTGGACTCTTGCTTAAGAAATAACCACAAACATTTTGAGATAGCTTGTTTCCAATTACAAGAACACCATTCCTTAATTAGGCATCTTCAACAGCTTGAGAGGAATCAAGACGGACCCAGTTCAGAGAAAGGAACACAATTCTGTGGACAACGAGGAAGCGACTCTCAATCTTCTCACCATAAGTCAGACGCCTTATCCGTAACGACATGTATTCACTTCTTGCTAATTTAACCACACACACTTTGAGACAGACTGTTTCCTACAACATGGGAACAACTTTTTCCATCAAGCATCTTCGACAGCTCGACTGGAGTCGCGATCCATCAAGTTCAGATCAACACTTTGAGATAGCTTGTTTCCAAAAACAAGAACAACTTATGGCTTTTAAAGCTCTTCAACAGCAATCAAGATCCATCATGCTGATGACAACCACTAAGGGATTCGAACCCTTAATCTTCTAATCCGAAGTCAGACGCCTTATCCATTAGGCCACGTGGTCTCTTGCTTCAGAACTAACCACAAACATTTTGAGATAGCTTGTTTCCAATTACGAGAACACTATTCCTTAAGTCAGACGCCTTATCCGTAACGACATGTATTCACTTCTTGCTGATCTAACCACACACACTTTGAGACAGACTTGTTTCCTACAACATGTGAACAACTTTTTCTATAAAGCATCTTCGACTGCTCAACTGGAGTCGCGATCCATCAAGTTCAGATAAACACTTTGAGATGGCTTTATTCCAAAAACGAGAACAACTTATGGCTTTTAAAGTTCTTCAACAGCAATCAAGATTCATCATGCTGATGACAACCACGAAGGGACTCGAACCCTTAATCTTCAGATCGGAAGTCAGATGCCCTATCGATTACGCCAAGTGGTCTCTTGCTTAAGAATTAACCACAAACATTTTGAGATAGCTTGTTTCCAATTACGAGAACACTATTCCTTAAGTCAGATGCCTTATCCGTAACGACATGTATTCACTTATTGCTAATTTAACCACACACACTTTGAGACAGACTGTTTCCTACAACATGGGAACAACTTTTTCCATCAAGCATCTTCGACAGCTCGACTGGAGTCGCGATCCATCAAGTTCAGATCAACACTTTGAGATGGCTTGTTTCCAAAAACGAGAACAACTTATGGCTTTTAAAGCTCTTCAACAGCAATCAAGATCCATCATGCTGATGACAACCACGAAGGGACTCGAACCCCTAATTTTCTGATTCGAAGTCAGACGCCTTATCCATTAGGCCACGTGGTCTCTTGCTTCAGAAGTAACCACAAACATTTGAGATAGCTTGTTTCCAATTACAAGAACACCATTCCTTAATTAGGCATCTTCAACAGCTTGAGAGGAGTCAAGATGGATCTAGTTCAGAGAAAGGAACACAATTCTGTGGACAACCAGGAAGCGACTCTCAATCTTCTCACCATAAGCCAGACGCCTTATCCGTAACGACATGTATTCACTTCTTGCTAATTTAACCACACACACTTTGAGACAGACTGTTTCCTACAACATGGGAAAAACTTTTTCCATCAAGCATCTTCGACAGCTCGACTGGAGTCGCGATCCATCAAGTTCAGATAAACACTTTGAGATGGCTTTATTCCAAAAACGAGAACAACTTATGGCTTTTAAAGTTCTTCAACAGCAATCAAGATCCATCATGCTGATGACAACCACGAAGGGACTCGAACCCTTAATCTTCAGATCGGAAGTCAGATGCCCTATCGATTACGCCAAGTGGTCTCTTGCTTAAGAATTAACCACAAACATTTTGAGATAGCTTGTTTCCAATTACGAGAACACTATTCCTTAAGTCAGACGCCTTATTCGTAAAGACATGTATTCACTTCTTGCTAATTTAACCACACACACTTTGAGACAGACTGTTTCCTACAACATGGGAACAACTTTTTCCATCAAGCATCTTCGACAGCTCGACTGGAGTCGCGATCCATCAAGTTCAGATCAACACTTTGAGATGGCTTGTTTCCAAAAACGAGAACAACTTATGGCTTTTAAAGCTCTTCAACAGCAATCAAGATCCATCATGCTGATGACAACCACGAAGGGACTCGAACCCTTAATCTTCTGATTCGAAGTCAGACGCCTTATCCATTAGGCCACGTGGTCTCTTGCTTCAGAGCTAACCACAAACATTTTGAGATAGCTTGTTTCCAATTACGAGAACACTATTCCTTAAGTCAGACGCCTTATCCGTAACAACATGTATTCACTTCTTCCTGATCTAACCACACACACTTTGAGAAAGACTTGTTTCCTACAACATGTGAACAACTTTTTCTATAAAGCATCTTCGACAGCTCAACTGGAGTCGCGATCCATCAAGTTCAGATAAACACTTTGAGATGGCTTTATTCCAAAAACGAGAACAACTTATGGCTTTTAAAGTTCTTCAACAGCAATCAAGATTCATCATGCTGATGACAACCACGAAGGGACTCGAACCCTTAATCTTCAGATCGGAAGTCAGATGCCCTATCGATTACGCCAAGTGGTCTCTTGCTTAAGAATTAACCACAAACATTTTGAGATAGCTTGTTTCCAATTACGAGAACACTATTCCTTAAGTCAGATGCCTTATCCGTAACGACATGTATTCACTTATTGCTAATTTAACCACACACACTTTGAGACAGACTGTTTCCTACAACATGGGAACAACTTTTTCCATCAAGCATCTTCGACAGCTCGACTGGAGTCGCGATCCATCAAGTTCAGATCAACACTTTGAGATGGCTTGTTTCCAAAAACGAGAACAACTTATGGCTTTTAAAGCTCTTCAACAGCAATCAAGATCCATCATGCTGATGACAACCACGAAGGGACTCGAACCCTTAATCTTCTGATTCGAAGTCAGACGCCTTATCCATTAGGCCACGTGGTCTCTTGCTTCAGAGCTAACCACAAACATTTTGAGATAGCTTGTTTCCAATTACAAGAACACTATTCCTTAAGTCAGACGCCTTATCCGTAACAACATGTATTCACTTCTTCCTGATCTAACCACACACACTTTGAGACAGACTTGTTTCCTACAACATGTGAACAACTTTTTCTATAAAGCATCTTCGACAGCTCAACTGGAGTCGCGATCCATCAAGTTCAGATAAACACTTTGAGATGGCTTTATTCCAAAAACGAGAACAACTTATGGCTTTTAAAGTTCTTCAACAGCAATCAAGATCCATCATGCTGATGACAACCACGAAGGGACTCGAACCCTTAATCTTCAGATCGGAAGTCAGATGCCCTATCGATTACGCCAAGTGGTCTCTTGCTTAAGAATTAACCACAAACATTTTGAGATAGCTTGTTTCCAATTACAAGAACACCATTCCTTAATTAGGCATCTTCAACAGCTTGAGAGGAATCAAGACGGACCCAGTTCAGAGAAAGGAACACAATTCTGTGGACAACGAGGAAGCGACTCTCAATCTTCTCACCATAAGTCAGACGCCTTATCCGTAACGACATGTATTCACTTCTTGCTAATTTAACCACACACACTTTGAGACAGACTGTTTCCTACAACATGGGAACAACTTTTTCCATCAAGCATCTTCGACAGCTCGACTGGAGTCGCGATCCATCAAGTTCAGATCAACACTTTGAGATGGCTTGTTTCCAAAAACGAGAACAACTTATGGCTTTTAAAGCTCTTCAACAGCAATCAAGATCCATCATGCTGATGACAACCACGAAGGGACTCGAACCCTTAATCTTCTGATCCGAAGTCAGACGCCTTATCCATTAGGCCACGTGGTCTCTTGCTTAAGAATTAACCACAAACATTTTGAGATAGCTTGTTTCCAATTACAAGAACACCATTCCTTAATTAGGCATCTTCAACAGCTTGAGAGGAATCAAGACGGACCCAGTTCAGAGAAAGGAACAAAATTCTGTGGACAACGAGGAAGCGACTCTCAATCTTCTCACCATAAGTCAGACGCCTTATCCGTAACGACATGTATTCACTTCTTGCTAATTTAACCACACACACTTTGAGACAGACTGTTTCCTACAACATGGGAACAACTTTTTCCATCAAGCATCTTCGACAGCTCGACTGGAGTCGCGATCCATCAAGTTCAGATCAACACTTTGAGATGGCTTGTTTCCAAAAACGAGAACAACTTATGGCTTTTAAAGCTCTTCAACAGCAATAAAGATCCATCATGCTGATGACAACCACGAAGGGACTCGAACCCTTAATCTTCTGATTCGAAGTCAGACGCCTTATCCATTAGGCCACGTGGTCTCTTGCTTCAGAGCTAACCACAAACATTTTGAGATAGCTTGTTTCCAATTACGAGAACACTATTCCTTAAGTCAGACGCCTTATCCGTAACAACATGTATTCACTTCTTCCTGATCTAACCACACACACTTTGAGACAGACTGTTTCCTACAACATGGGAACAACTTTTTCCATCAAGCATCTTCGACAGCTCGACTGGAGTCGCGATCCATCAAGTTCAGATCAACACTTTGAGATGGCTTGTTTCCAAAAACGAGAACAACTTATGGCTTTTAAAGCTCTTCAACAGCAATCAAGATCCATCATGCTGATGACAACCACGAAGGGACTCGAACCCTTAATCTTCTGATCCGAAGTCAGACGCCTTATCCATTAGGCCACGTGGTCTCTTGCTTAAGAATTAACCACAAACATTTTGAGATAGCTTGTTTCCAATTACAAGAACACCATTCCTTAATTAGGCATCTTCAACAGCTTGAGAGGAATCAAGACGGACCCAGTTCAGAGAAAGGAACAAAATTCTGTGGACAACGAGGAAGCGACTCTCAATCTTCTCACCATAAGTCAGACGCCTTATCCGTAACGACATGTATTCACTTCTTGCTAATTTAACCACACACACTTTGAGACAGACTGTTTCCTACAACATGGGAACAACTTTTTCCATCAAGCATCTTCGACAGCTCGACTGGAGTCACGATCCATCAAGTTCAGATCAACACTTTGAGATGGCTTGTTTCCAAAAACGAGAACAACTTATGGCTTTTAAAGCTCTTCAACAGCAATCAAGATCCATCATGCTGATGACAACCACGAAGGGACTCGAACCCTTAATCTTCTGATTCGAAGTCAGACGCCTTATCCATTAGGCCACGTGGTCTCTTGCTTCAGAGCTAACCACAAACATTTTGAGATAGCTTGTTTCCAATTACGAGAACACTATTCCTTAAGTCAGACGCCTTATCCGTAACAACATGTATTCACTTCTTCCTGATCTAACCACACACACTTTGAGACAAACTTGTTTCCTACAACATGTGAACAACTTTTTCTATAAAGCATCTTCGACAGCTCAACTGGAGTCGCGATCCATCAAGTTCAGATAAACACTTTGAGATGGCTTTATTCCAAAAACGAGAACAACTTATGGCTTTTAAAGTTCTTCAACAGCAATCAAGATCCATCATGCTGATGACAACCACGAAGGGACTCGAACCCTTAATCTTCAGATCGGAAGTCAGACGCCCTATCGATTACGCCAAGTGGTCTCTTGCTTAAGAATTAACCACAAACATTTTGAGATAGCTTGTTTCCAATTACAAGAACACCATTCCTTAATTAGGCATCTTCAACAGCTTGAGAGGAATCAAGACGGACCCAGTTCAGAGAAAGGAACAAAATTCTGTGGACAACGAGGAAGCGACTCTCAATCTTCTCACCATAAGTCAGACGCCTTATCCGTAACGACATGTATTCACTTCTTGCTAATTTAACCACACACACTTTGAGACAGACTGTTTCCTACAACATGGGAACAACTTTTTCCATCAAGCATCTTCGACAGCTCGACTGGAGTCGCGATCCATCAAGTTCAGATAAACACTTTGAGATGGCTTTATTCCAAAAACGAGAACAACTTATGGCTTTTAAAGTTCTTCAACAGCAATCAAGATCCATCATGCTGATGACAACCACTAAGGGATTCGAACCCTTAATCTTCTAATCCGAAGTCAGACGCCTTATCCATTAGGCCACGTGGTCTCTTGCTTCAGAACTAACCACAAACATTTTGAGATAGCTTGTTTCCAATTACGAGAACACTATTCCTTAAGTCAGACGCCTTATCCGTAACGACATGTATTCACTTCTTGCTAATTTAACCACACACACTTTGAGACAGACTGTTTCCTACAACATGGGAACAACTTTTTCCATCAAGCATCTTCGACAGCTCGACTGGAGTCGCGATCCATCAAGTTCAGATCAACACTTTGAGATGGCTTGTTTCCAAAAACGAGAACAACTTATGGCTTTTAAAGCTCTTCAACAGCAATCAAGATCCATCATGCTGATGACAACCACGAAGGGACTCGAACCCCTAATTTTCTGATTCGAAGTCAGACGCCTTATCCATTAGGCCACGTGGTCTCTTGCTTCAGAAGTAACCACAAACATTTGAGATAGCTTGTTTCCAATTACGAGAACACTATTCCTTAAGTCAGACGCCTTATCCGTAACAACATGTATTCACTTCTTCCTGATCTAACCACACACACTTTGAGACAGACTTGTTTCCTACAACATGTGAACAACTTTTTCTATAAAGCATCTTCGACAGCTCAACTGGAGTCGCGATCCATCAAGTTCAGATAAACACTTTGAGATGGCTTTATTCCAAAAACGAGAACAACTTATGGCTTTTAAAGTTCTTCAACAGCAATCAAGATCCATCATGCTGATGACAACCACGAAGGGACTCGAACCCTTAATCTTCTGATCCGAAGTCAGACGCCTTATCCATTAGGCCACGTGGTCTCTTGCTTAAGAATTAACCACAAACATTTTGAGATAGCTTGTTTCCAATTACAAGAACACCATTCCTTAATTAGGCATCTTCAACAGCTTGAGAGGAATCAAGACGGACCCAGTTCAGAGAAAGGAACAAAATTCTGTGGACAACGAGGAAGCGACTCTCAATCTTCTCACCATAAGTCAGACGCCTTATCCGTAACGACATGTATTCACTTCTTGCTAATTTAACCACACACACTTTGAGACAGACTGTTTCCTACAACATGGGAACAACTTTTTCCATCAAGCATCTTCGACAGCTCGACTGGAGTCGCGATCCATCAAGTTCAGATCAACACTTTGAGATAGCTTGTTTCCAAAAACAAGAACAACTTATGGCTTTTAAAGCTCTTCAACAGCAATCAAGATCCATCATGCTGATGACAACCACGAAGGGACTCGAACCCTTAATCTTCAGATCGGAAGTCAGATGCCCTATCGATTACGCCAAGTGGACTCTTGCTTAAGAAATAACCACAAACATTTTGAGATAGCTTGTTTCCAATTACAAGAACACCATTCCTTAATTAGGCATCTTCAACAGCTTGAGAGGAATCAAGACGGACCCAGTTCAGAGAAAGGAACACAATTCTGTGGACAACGAGGAAGCGACTCTCAATCTTCTCACCATAAGTCAGACGCCTTATCCGTAACGACATGTATTCACTTCTTGCTAATTTAACTACACACACTTTGAGACAGACTGTTTCCTACAACATGGGAACAACTTTTTCCATCAAGCATCTTCGACAGCTCGACTGGAGTCGCGATCCATCAAGTTCAGATCAACACTTTGAGATAGCTTGTTTCCAAAAACAAGAACAACTTATGGCTTTTAAAGCTCTTCAACAGCAATCAAGATCCATCATGCTGATGACAACCACGAAGGGACTCGAACCCTTAATCTTCAGATCGGAAGTCAGATGCCCTATCGATTACGCCAAGTGGACTCTTGCTTAAGAAATAACCACAAACATTTTGAGATAGCTTGTTTCCAATTACAAGAACACCATTCCTTAATTAGGCATCTTCAACAGCTTGAGAGGAATCAAGACGGACCCAGTTCAGAGAAAGGAACACAATTCTGTGGACAACGAGGAAGCGACTCTCAATCTTCTCACCATAAGTCAGACGCCTTATCCGTAACGACATGTATTCACTTCTTGCTAATTTAACCACACACACTTTGAGACAGACTGTTTCCTACAACATGGGAACAACTTTTTCCATCAAGCATCTTCGACAGCTCGACTGGAGTCGCGATCCATCAAGTTCAGATCAACACTTTGAGATAGCTTGTTTCCAAAAACAAGAACAACTTATGGCTTTTAAAGCTCTTCAACAGCAATCAAGATCCATCATGCTGATGACAACCACTAAGGGATTCGAACCCTTAATCTTCTAATCCGAAGTCAGACGCCTTATCCATTAGGCCACGTGGTCTCTTGCTTCAGAACTAACCACAAACATTTTGAGATAGCTTGTTTCCAATTACGAGAACACTATTCCTTAAGTCAGACGCCTTATCCGTAACGACATGTATTCACTTCTTGCTGATCTAACCACACACACTTTGAGACAGACTTGTTTCCTACAACATGTGAACAACTTTTTCTATAAAGCATCTTCGACTGCTCAACTGGAGTCGCGATCCATCAAGTTCAGATAAACACTTTGAGATGGCTTTATTCCAAAAACGAGAACAACTTATGGCTTTTAAAGTTCTTCAACAGCAATCAAGATTCATCATGCTGATGACAACCACGAAGGGACTCGAACCCTTAATCTTCAGATCGGAAGTCAGATGCCCTATCGATTACGCCAAGTGGACTCTTGCTTAAGAAATAACCACAAACATTTTGAGATAGCTTGTTTCCAATTACGAGAACACTATTCCTTAAGTCAGACGCCTTATCCGTAACAACATGTATTCACTTCTTCCTGATCTAACCACACACACGTTGACACAGACTTGTTTCCTACAACATGTGAACATCTTTTTCTATCAAGCATCTTCGACAGCTCGACTGGAGTCGCGATCCATCAAGTTCAGATCAACACTTTGAGATGGCTTGTTTCCAAAAACGAGAACAACTTATGGCTTTTAAAGCTCTTCAACAGCAATCAAGATCCATCATGCTGATGACAACCACGAAGGGACTCGAACCCTTAATCTTCTGATCCGAAGTCAGACGCCTTATCCATTAGGCCACGTGGTCTCTTGCTTAAGAATTAACCACAAACATTTTGAGATAGCTTGTTTCCAATTACAAGAACACCATTCCTTAATTAGGCATCTTCAACAGCTTGAGAGGAATCAAGACGGACCCAGTTCAGAGAAAGGAACAAAATTCTGTGGACAACGAGGAAGCGACTCTCAATCTTCTCACCATAAGTCAGACGCCTTATCCGTAACGACATGTATTCACTTCTTGCTAATTTAACCACACACACTTTGAGACAGACTGTTTCCTACAACATGGGAACAACTTTTTCCATCAAGCATCTTCGACAGCTCGACTGGAGTCGCGATCCATCAAGTTCAGATCAACACTTTGAGATGGCTTGTTTCCAAAAACGAGAACAACTTATGGCTTTTAAAGCTCTTCAACAGCAATAAAGATCCATCATGCTGATGACAACCACGAAGGGACTCGAACCCTTAATCTTCTGATTCGAAGTCAGACGCCTTATCCATTAGGCCACGTGGTCTCTTGCTTCAGAGCTAACCACAAACATTTTGAGATAGCTTGTTTCCAATTACGAGAACACTATTCCTTAAGTCAGACGCCTTATCCGTAACAACATGTATTCACTTCTTCCTGATCTAACCACACACACTTTGAGACAGACTTGTTTCCTACAACATGTGAACAACTTTTTCTATAAAGCATCTTCGACAGCTCAACTGGAGTCGCGATCCATCAAGTTCAGATAAACACTTTGAGATGGCTTTATTCCAAAAACGAGAACAACTTATGGCTTTTAAAGTTCTTCAACAGCAATCAAGATCCATCATGCTGATGACAACCACGAAGGGACTCGAACCCTTAATCTTCAGATCGGAAGTCAGATGCCCTATCGATTACGCCAAGTGGTCTCTTGCTTAAGAATTAACCACAAACATTTTGAGATAGCTTGTTTCCAATTACAAGAACACCATTCCTTAATTAGGCATCTTCAACAGCTTGAGAGGAATCAAGACGGACCCAGTTCAGAGAAAGGAACACAATTCTGTGGACAACGAGGAAGCGACTCTCAATCTTCTCACCATAAGTCAGACGCCTTATCCGTAACGACATGTATTCACTTCTTGCTAATTTAACCACACACACTTTGAGACAGACTGTTTCCTACAACATGGGAACAACTTTTTCCATCAAGCATCTTCGACAGCTCGACTGGAGTCGCGATCCATCAAGTTCAGATCAACACTTTAGGATGGCTTGTTTCCAAAAACGAGAACAACTTATGGCTTTTAAAGCTCTTCAACAGCAATCAAGATCCATCATGCTGATGACAACCACGAAGGGACTCGAACCCTTAATCTTCTGATCCGAAGTCAGACGCCTTATCCATTAGGCCACGTGGTCTCTTGCTTAAGAATTAACCACAAACATTTTGAGATAGCTTGTTTCCAATTACAAGAACACCATTCCTTAATTAGGCATCTTCAACAGCTTGAGAGGAATCAAGACGGACCCAGTTCAGAGAAAGGAACAAAATTCTGTGGACAACGAGGAAGCGACTCTCAATCTTCTCACCATAAGTCAGACGCCTTATCCGTAACGACATGTATTCACTTCTTGCTAATTTAACCACACACACTTTGAGACAGACTGTTTCCTACAACATGGGAACAACTTTTTCCATCAAGCATCTTCGACAGCTCGACTGGAGTCGCGATCCATCAAGTTCAGATCAACACTTTGAGATAGCTTGTTTCCAAAAACAAGAACAACTTATGGCTTTTAAAGCTCTTCAACAGCAATCAAGATCCATCATGCTGATGACAACCACGAAGGGACTCGAACCCTTAATCTTCAGATCGGAAGTCAGATGCCCTATCGATTACGCCAAGTGGACTCTTGCTTAAGAAATAACCACAAACATTTTGAGATAGCTTGTTTCCAATTACAAGAACACCATTCCTTAATTAGGCATCTTCAACAGCTTGAGAGGAATCAAGACGGACCCAGTTCAGAGAAAGGAACACAATTCTGTGGACAACGAGGAAGCGACTCTCAATCTTCTCACCATAAGTCAGACGCCTTATCCGTAACGACATGTATTCACTTCTTGCTAATTTAACCACACACACTTTGAGACAGACTGTTTCCTACAACATGGGAACAACTTTTTCCATCAAGCATCTTCGACAGCTCGACTGGAGTCGCGATCCATCAAGTTCAGATCAACACTTTGAGATAGCTTGTTTCCAAAAACAAGAACAACTTATGGCTTTTAAAGCTCTTCAACAGCAATCAAGATCCATCATGCTGATGACAACCACGAAGGGACTCGAACCCTTAATCTTCAGATCGGAAGTCAGATGCCCTATTGATTACGCCAAGTGGACTCTTGCTTAAGAAATAACCACAAACATTTTGAGATAGCTTGTTTCCAATTACAAGAACACCATTCCTTAATTAGGCATCTTCAACAGCTTGAGAGGAATCAAGACGGACCCAGTTCAGAGAAAGGAACACAATTCTGTGGACAACGAGGAAGCGACTCTCAATCTTCTCACCATAAGTCAGACGCCTTAT
This sequence comes from Osmerus eperlanus, assembly GCF_963692335.1. NCBI lineage: Eukaryota > Metazoa > Chordata > Actinopteri > Osmeriformes > Osmeridae > Osmerus > Osmerus eperlanus. Next base: position 85,252 of record NC_085028.1, on the reverse strand, counting down.
CCGTAACGACATGTATTCACTTCTTGCTAATTTAACCACACACACTTTGAGACAGACTGTTTCCTACAACATGGGAACAACTTTTTCCATCAAGCATCTTCGACAGCTCGACTGGAGTCGCGATCCATCAAGTTCAGATCAACACTTTGAGATAGCTTGTTTCCAAAAACAAGAACAACTTATGGCTTTTAAAGCTCTTCAACAGCAATCAAGATCCATCATGCTGATGACAACCACTAAGGGATTCGAACCCTTAATCTTCTAATCCGAAGTCAGACGCCTTATCCATTAGGCCACGTGGTCTCTTGCTTCAGAACTAACCACAAACATTTTGAGATAGCTTGTTTCCAATTACGAGAACACTATTCCTTAAGTCAGACGCCTTATCCGTAACGACATGTATTCACTTCTTGCTGATCTAACCACACACACTTTGAGACAGACTTGTTTCCTACAACATGTGAACAACTTTTTCTATAAAGCATCTTCGACTGCTCAACTGGAGTCGCGATCCATCAAGTTCAGATAAACACTTTGAGATGGCTTTATTCCAAAAACGAGAACAACTTATGGCTTTTAAAGTTCTTCAACAGCAATCAAGATTCATCATGCTGATGACAACCACGAAGGGACTCGAACCCTTAATCTTCAGATCGGAAGTCAGATGCCCTATCGATTACGCCAAGTGGTCTCTTGCTTAAGAATTAACCACAAACATTTTGAGATAGCTTGTTTCCAATTACGAGAACACTATTCCTTAAGTCAGATGCCTTATCCGTAACGACATGTATTCACTTATTGCTAATTTAACCACACACACTTTGAGACAGACTGTTTCCTACAACATGGGAACAACTTTTTCCATCAAGCATCTTCGACAGCTCGACTGGAGTCGCGATCCATCAAGTTCAGATCAACACTTTGAGATGGCTTGTTTCCAAAAACGAGAACAACTTATGGCTTTTAAAGCTCTTCAACAGCAATCAAGATCCATCATGCTGATGACAACCACGAAGGGACTCGAACCCCTAATTTTCTGATTCGAAGTCAGACGCCTTATCCATTAGGCCACGTGGTCTCTTGCTTCAGAAGTAACCACAAACATTTGAGATAGCTTGTTTCCAATTACAAGAACACCATTCCTTAATTAGGCATCTTCAACAGCTTGAGAGGAGTCAAGATGGATCTAGTTCAGAGAAAGGAACACAATTCTGTGGACAACCAGGAAGCGACTCTCAATCTTCTCACCATAAGCCAGACGCCTTATCCGTAACGACATGTATTCACTTCTTGCTAATTTAACCACACACACTTTGAGACAGACTGTTTCCTACAACATGGGAAAAACTTTTTCCATCAAGCATCTTCGACAGCTCGACTGGAGTCGCGATCCATCAAGTTCAGATAAACACTTTGAGATGGCTTTATTCCAAAAACGAGAACAACTTATGGCTTTTAAAGTTCTTCAACAGCAATCAAGATCCATCATGCTGATGACAACCACGAAGGGACTCGAACCCTTAATCTTCAGATCGGAAGTCAGATGCCCTATCGATTACGCCAAGTGGTCTCTTGCTTAAGAATTAACCACAAACATTTTGAGATAGCTTGTTTCCAATTACGAGAACACTATTCCTTAAGTCAGACGCCTTATTCGTAAAGACATGTATTCACTTCTTGCTAATTTAACCACACACACTTTGAGACAGACTGTTTCCTACAACATGGGAACAACTTTTTCCATCAAGCATCTTCGACAGCTCGACTGGAGTCGCGATCCATCAAGTTCAGATCAACACTTTGAGATGGCTTGTTTCCAAAAACGAGAACAACTTATGGCTTTTAAAGCTCTTCAACAGCAATCAAGATCCATCATGCTGATGACAACCACGAAGGGACTCGAACCCTTAATCTTCTGATTCGAAGTCAGACGCCTTATCCATTAGGCCACGTGGTCTCTTGCTTCAGAGCTAACCACAAACATTTTGAGATAGCTTGTTTCCAATTACGAGAACACTATTCCTTAAGTCAGACGCCTTATCCGTAACAACATGTATTCACTTCTTCCTGATCTAACCACACACACTTTGAGAAAGACTTGTTTCCTACAACATGTGAACAACTTTTTCTATAAAGCATCTTCGACAGCTCAACTGGAGTCGCGATCCATCAAGTTCAGATAAACACTTTGAGATGGCTTTATTCCAAAAACGAGAACAACTTATGGCTTTTAAAGTTCTTCAACAGCAATCAAGATCCATCATGCTGATGACAACCACGAAGGGACTCGAACCCTTAATCTTCAGATCAGAAGTCAGATGCCCTATCGATTACGCCAAGTGGTCTCTTGCTTAAGAATTAACCACAAACATTTTGAGATAGCTTGTTTCCAATTACAAGAACACCATTCCTTAATTAGGCATCTTCAACAGCTTGAGAGGAATCAAGACGGACCCAGTTCAGAGAAAGGAACACAATTCTGTGGACAACGAGGAAGCGACTCTCAATCTTCTCACCATAAGTCAGACGCCTTATCCGTAACGACATGTATTCACTTCTTGCTAATTTAACCACACACACTTTGAGACAGACTGTTTCCTACAACATGGGAACAACTTTTTCCATCAAGCATCTTCGACAGCTCGACTGGAGTCGCGATCCATCAAGTTCAGATCAACACTTTGAAATGGCTTTATTCCAAAAACGAGAACAACTTATGGCTTTTAAAGTTCTTCAACAGCAATCAAGATCCATCATGCTGATGACAACCACGAAGGGACTTGAACCCTTAATCTTCTGATCGGAAGTCAGATGCCCTATCGATTACGCCAAGTGGTCTCTTGCTTAAGAATTAACCACAAACATTTTGAGATAGCTTGTTTCCAATTACAAGAACACCATTCCTTAATTAGGCATCTTCAACAGCTTGAGAGGAATCAAGACGGACCCAGTTCAGAGAAAGGAACACAATTCTGTGGACAACGAGGAAGCGACTCTCAATCTTCTCACCATAAGTCAGACGCCTTATCCGTAACGACATGTATTCACTTCTTGCTAATTTAACCACACACACTTTGAGACAGACTGTTTCCTACAACATGGGAACAACTTTTTCCATCAAGCATCTTCGACAGCTCGACTGGAGTCGCGATCCATCAAGTTCAGATCAACACTTTGAGATGGCTTGTTTCCAAAAACGAGAACAACTTATGGCTTTTAAAGCTCTTCAACAGCAATCAAGATCCATCATGCTGATGATAACCACGAAGGGACTCGAACCCTTTATCTTCTGATCCGAAGTCAGACGCCTTATCCATTAGACCATGTGGTCTCTTGCTTAAGAATTAACCACAAACATTTTGAGATAGCTTGTTTCCAATTACAAGAACGCCATTCCTTAATTAGGCATCTTCAACAGCTTGAGAGGAATCAAGACGGACCCAGTTCAGAGAAAGGAACAAAATTCTGTGGACAACGAGGAAGCGACTCTCAATCTTCTCACCATAAGTCAGACGCCTTATCCGTAACGACATGTATTCACTTCTTGCTAATTTAACCACACACACTTTGAGACAGACTGTTTCCTACAACATGGGAACAACTTTTTCCATCAAGCATCTTCGACAGCTCGACTGGAGTCGCGATCCATCAAGTTCAGATCAACACTTTGAGATGGCTTGTTTCCAAAAACGAGAACAACTTATGGCTTTTAAAGCTCTTCAACAGCAATCAAGATCCATCATGCTGATGACAACCACGAAGGGACTCGAACCCTTAATCTTCTGATTCGAAGTCAGACGCCTTATCCATTAGGCCACGTGGTCTCTTGCTTCAGAGCTAACCACAAACATTTTGAGATAGCTTGTTTCCAATTACGAGAACACTATTCCTTAAGTCAGACGCCTTATCCGTAACAACATGTATTCACTTCTTCCTGATCTAACCACACACACGTTGACACAGACTTGTTTCCTACAACATGTGAACATCTTTTTCTATAAAGCATCTTCGACAGCTCAACTGGAGTCGCGATCCATCAAGTTCAGATAAACACTTTGAGATGGCTTTATTCCAAAAACGAGAACAACTTATGGCTTTTAAAGTTCTTCAACAGCAATCAAGATCCATCATGCTGATGACAACCACGAAGGGACTCGAACCCTTAATCTTCAGATCGGAAGTCAGATGCCCTATCGATTACGCCAAGTGGTCTCTTGCTTAAGAATTAACCACAAACATTTTGAGATAGCTTGTTTCCAATTACAAGAACACCATTCCTTAATTAGGCATCTTCAACAGCTTGAGAGGAATCAAGACGGACCCAGTTCAGAGAAAGGAACACAATTCTGTGGACAACGAGGAAGCGACTCTCAATCTTCTCACCATAAGTCAGACGCCTTATCCGTAACGACATGTATTCACTTCTTGCTAATTTAACCACACACACTTTGAGACAGACTGTTTCCTACAACATGGGAACAACTTTTTCCATCAAGCATCTTCGACAGCTCGACTGGAGTCGCGATCCATCAAGTTCAGATCAACACTTTGAGATGGCTTTATTCCAAAAACGAGAACAACTTATGGCTTTTAAAGTTCTTCAACAGCAATCAAGATCCATCATGCTGATGACAACCACGAAGGGACTTGAACCCTTAATCTTCTGATTCGAAGTCAGACGGCTTATCCATTAGGCCACGTGGTCTCTTGCTTCAGAAGTAACCACAAACATTTGAGATAGCTTGTTTCCAATTACAAGAACACCATTCCTTAATTAGGCATCTTCAACAGCTTGAGAGGAGTCAATATGGATCTAGTTCAGAGAAAGGAACACAATTCTGTGGACAACCAGGAAGCGACTCTCAATCTTCTCACCATAAGCCAGACGCCTTATCCGTAACGACATGTATTCACTTCTTGCTAATTTAACCACACACACTTTGAGACAGACTGTTTCCTACAACATGGGAACAACTTTTTCCATCAAGCATCTTCGACAGCTCGACTGGAGTCGCGATCCATCAAGTTCAGATCAACACTTTGAGATGGCTTGTTTCCAAAAACGAGAACAACTTATGGCTTTTAAAGCTCTTCAACAGCAATCAAGATCCATCATGCTGATGACAACCACGAAGGGACTCGAACCCTTAATCTTCTGATCCGAAGTCAGACGCCTTATCCATTAGGCCACGTGGTCTCTTGCTTAAGAATTAACCACAAACATTTTGAGATAGCTTGTTTCCAATTACAAGAACACCATTCCTTAATTAGGCATCTTCAACAGCTTGAGAGGAATCAAGACGGACCCAGTTCAGAGAAAGGAACAAAATTCTGTGGACAACGAGGAAGCGACTCTCAATCTTCTCACCATAAGTCAGACGCCTTATCCGTAACGACATGTATTCACTTCTTGCTAATTTAACCACACACATTTTGAGACAGACTGTTTCCTACAACATGGGAACAACTTTTTCCATCAAGCATCTTCGACAGCTCGACTGGAGTCGCGATCCATCAAGTTCAGATCAACATTTTGAGATAGCTTGTTTCCAAAAACAAGAACAACTTATGGCTTTTAAAGCTCTTCAACAGCAATCAAGATCCATCATGCTGATGACAACCACTAAGGGATTCGAACCCTTAATCTTCTAATCCGAAGTCAGACGCCTTATCCATTAGGCCACATGGTCTCTTGCTTCAGAACTAACCACAAACATTTTGAGATAGCTTGTTTCCAATTACGAGAACACTATTCCTTAAGTCAGACGCCTTATCCGTAACGACATGTATTCACTTCTTGCTAATTTAACCACACACACTTTGAGACAGACTGTTTCCTACAACATGGGAACAACTTTTTCCATCAAGCATCTTCGACAGCTCGACTGGAGTCGCGATCCATCAAGTTCAGATCAACACTTTGAGATGGCTTGTTTCCAATTACGAGAACACTATTCCTTAAGTCAGACGCCTTATCCGTAACGACATGTATTCACTTCTTGCTGATCTAACCACACACACTTTGAGACAGACTTGTTTCCTACAACATGTGAACAACTTTTTCTATAAAGCATCTTCGACAGCTCAACTGGAGTCGCGATCCATCAAGTTCAGATAAACACTTTGAGATGGCTTTATTCCAAAAACGAGAACAACTTATGGCTTTTAAAGTTCTTCAACAGCAATCAAGATCCATCATGCTGATGACAACCACGAAGGGACTCGAACCCTTAATCTTCAGATCGGAAGTCAGATGCCCTATCGATTACGCCAAGTGGTCTCTTGCTTAAGAATTAACCACAAACATTTTGAGATAGCTTGTTTCCAATTACGAGAACACTATTCCTTAAGTCAGACGCCTTATTCGTAACGACATGTATTCACTTCTTGCTAATTTAACCACACACACTTTGAGACAGACTGTTTCCTACAACATGGGAACAACTTTTTCCGTCAAGCATCTTCGACAGCTCGACTGGAGTCGCGATCCATCAAGTTCAGATCAACACTTTGAGATGGCTTGTTTCCAAAAACGAGAACAACTTATGGCTTTTAAAGCTCTTCAACAGCAATCAAGATCCATCATGCTGATGACAACCACGAAGGGACTCGAACCCTTAATCTTCTGATCCGAAGTCAGACGCCTTATCCATTAGGCCACGTGGTCTCTTGCTTCAGAACTAACCACAAACATTTTGAGATAGCTTGTTTCCAATTACGAGAACACTATTCCTTAAGTCAGACGCCTTATCCGTAACGACATGTATTCACTTCTTGCTGATCTAACCACACACACTTTGAGACAGACTTGTTTCCTACAACATGTGAACAACTTTTTCTATAAAGCATCTTCGACAGCTCAACTGGAGTCGCGATCCATCAAGTTCAGATAAACACTTTGAGATGGCTTTATTCCAAAAACGAGAACAACTTATGGCTTTTAAAGTTCTTCAACAGCAATCAAGATCCATCATGCTGATGTCAACCACGAAGGGACTCGAACCCTTAATCTTCAGATCGGAAGTCAGATGCCCTATCGATTACGCCAAGTGGTCTCTTGCTTAAGAATTAACCACAAACATTTTGAGATAGCTTGTTTCCAATTACAAGAACACCATTCCTTAATTAGGCATCTTCAACAGCTTGAGAGGAATCAAGACGGACCCAGTTCAGAGAAAGGAACAAAATTCTGTGGACAACGAGGAAGCGACTCTCAATCTTCTCACCATAAGTCAGACGCCTTATCCGTAACGACATGTATTCACTTCTTGCTAATTTAACCACACACACTTTGAGACAGACTGTTTCCTACAACATGGGAACAACTTTTTCCATCAAGCATCTTCGACAGCTCGACTGGAGTCGCGATCCATCAAGTTCAGATCAACATTTTGAGATAGCTTGTTTCCAAAAACAAGAACAACTTATGGCTTTTAAAGCTCTTCAACAGCAATCAAGATCCATCATGCTGATGACAACCACTAAGGGATTCGAACCCTTAATCTTCTAATCCGAAGTCAGACGCCTTATCCATTAGGCCACGTGGTCTCTTGCTTCAGAACTAACCACAAACATTTTGAGATAGCTTGTTTCCAATTACGAGAACACTATTCCTTAAGTCAGACGCCTTATCCGTAACGACATGTATTCACTTCTTGCTAATTTAACCACACACACTTTGAGACAGACTGTTTCCTACAACATGGGAACAACTTTTTCCATCAAGCATCTTCGACAGCTCGACTGGAGTCGCGATCCATCAAGTTCAGATCAACACTTTGAGATGGCTTGTTTCCAATTACGAGAACACTATTCCTTAAGTCAGACGCCTTATCCGTAACGACATGTATTCACTTCTTGCTGATCTAACCACACACGCTTTGAGACAGACTTGTTTCCTACAACATGTGAACAACTTTTTCTATAAAGCATCTTCGACAGCTCAACTGGAGTCGCGATCCATCAAGTTCAGATAAACACTTTGAGATGGCTTTATTCCAAAAACGAGAACAACTTATGGCTTTTAAAGTTCTTCAACAGCAATCAAGATCCATCATGCTGATGACAACCACGAAGGGACTCGAACCCTTAATCTTCAGATCGGAAGTCAGATGCCCTATCGATTACGCCAAGTGGTCTCTTGCTTAAGAATTAACCACAAACATTTTGAGATAGCTTGTTTCCAATTACGAGAACACTATTCCTTAAGTCAGACGCCTTATTCGTAACGACATGTATTCACTTCTTGCTAATTTAACCACACACACTTTGAGACAGACTGTTTCCTACAACATGGGAACAACTTTTTCCGTCAAGCATCTTCGACAGCTCGACTGGAGTCGCGATCCATCAAGTTCAGATCAACACTTTGAGATGGCTTGTTTCCAAAAACGAGAACAACTTATGGCTTTTAAAGCTCTTCAACAGCAATCAAGATCCATCATGCTGATGACAACCACGAAGGGACTCGAACCCTTAATCTTCTGATCCGAAGTCAGACGCCTTATCCATTAGGCCACGTGGTCTCTTGCTTCAGAACTAACCACAAACATTTTGAGATAGCTTGTTTCCAATTACGAGAACACTTCCTTAAGTCAGACGCCTTATCCGTAACGACATGTATTCACTTCTTGCTGATCTAACCACACACACTTTGAGACAGACTTGTTTCCTACAACATGTGAACAACTTTTTCTATAAAGCATCTTCGACAGCTCAACTGGAGTCGCGATCCATCAAGTTCAGATAAACACTTTGAGATGGCTTTATTCCAAAAACGAGAACAACTTATGGCTTTTAAAGTTCTTCAACAGCAATCAAGATCCATCATGCTGATGTCAACCACGAAGGGACTCGAACCCTTAATCTTCAGATCGGAAGTCAGATGCCCTATCGATTACGCCAAGTGGTCTCTTGCTTAAGAATTAACCACAAACATTTTGAGATAGCTTGTTTCCAATTACAAGAACACCATTCCTTAATTAGGCATCTTCAACAGCTTGAGAGGAATCAAGACGGACCCAGTTCAGAGAAAGGAACAAAATTCTGTGGACAACGAGGAAGCGACTCTCAATCTTCTCACCATAAGTCAGACGCCTTATCCGTAACGACATGTATTCACTTCTTGCTAATTTAACCACACACACTTTGAGACAGACTGTTTCCTACAACATGGGAACAACTTTTTCCATCAAGCATCTTCGACAGCTCGACTGGAGTCGCGATCCATCAAGTTCAGATCAACACTTTGAGATGGCTTGTTTCCAAAAACGAGAACTACTTATGGCTTTTAAAGCTCTTCAACAGCAATCAAGATCCATCATGCTGATGACAACCACGAAGGGACTCGAACCCTTAATCTTCTGATTCGAAGTCAGACGCCTTATCCATTAGGCCACGTGGTCTCTTGCTTCAGAACTAACCACAAACATTTTGAGATAGCTTGTTTCCAATTACGAGAACACTATTCCTTAAGTCAGACGCCTTATTCGTAACGACATGTATTCACTTCTTGCTAATTTAACCACACACACTTTGAGACAGACTGTTTCCTACAACATGGGAACAACTTTTTCCATCAAGCATCTGCTACAGCTCGACTGGAGTCGCGATCCATCAAGTTCAGATCAACACTTTGAGATGGCTTGTTTCCGAAAACGAGAACAACTTATGGCTTTTAAAGCTCTACAACAGCAATCAAGATCCATCATGATGATGACAACCACGAAGGGACATGAACCCTTAATCTTCTGATTCGAAGTCAGACGGCTTATCCATTAGGCCACGTGGTCTCTTGCTTCAGAAGTAACCACAAACATTTGAGATAGCTTGTTTCCAATTACAAGAACACCATTCCTTAATTAGGCATCTTCAACAGCTTGAGAGGAGTCAAGATGGATCTAGTTCAGAGAAAGGAACACAATTCTGTGGACAACCAGGAAGCGACTCTCAATCTTCTCACCATAAGCCAGACGCCTTATCCGTAACGACATGTATTCACTTCTTGCTAATTTAACCACACACACTTTGAGACAGACTGTTTCCTACAACATGGGAAAAACTTTTTCCATCAAGCATCTTCGACAGCTCGACTGGAGTCGCGATCCATCAAGTTCAGATCAACACTTTGAGATGGCTTGTTTCCAAAAACGAGAACAACTTATGGCTTTTAAAGCTCTTCAACAGCAATCAAGATCCATCATGCTGATGACAACCACGAAGGGACTCGAACCCTTAATCTTCAGATCGGAAGTCAGATGCCCTATCGATTACGCCAAGTGGTCTCTTGCTTAAGAATTAACCACAAACATTTTGAGATAGCTTGTTTCCAATTACGAGAACACTATTCCTTAAGTCAGACGCCTTATTCGTAACGACATGTATTCACTTCTTGCTAATTTAACCACACACACTTTGAGACAGACTGTTTCCTACAACATGGGAACAACTTTTTCCATCAAGCATCTTCGACAGCTCGACTGGAGTCGCGATCCATCAAGTTCAGATCAACACTTTGAGATGGCTTGTTTCCAAAAACGAGAACAACTTATGGCTTTTAAAGCTCTTCAACAGCAATCAAGATCCATCATGCTGATGACAACCACGAAGGGACTCGAACCCTTAATCTTCTGATCCGAAGTCAGACGCCTTATCCATTAGGCCACGTGGTCTCTTGCTTCAGAACTAACCACAAACATTTTGAGATAGCTTGTTTCCAATTACGAGAACACTTCCTTAAGTCAGACGCCTTATCCGTAACGACATGTATTCACTTCTTGCTGATCTAACCACACACACTTTGAGACAGACTTGTTTCCTACAACATGTGAACAACTTTTTCTATAAAGCATCTTCGACAGCTCAACTGGAGTCGCGATCCATCAAGTTCAGATAAACACTTTGAGATGGCTTTATTCCAAAAACGAGAACAACTTATGGCTTTTAAAGTTCTTCAACAGCAATCAAGATCCATCATGCTGATGACAACCACGAAGGGACTCGAACCCTTAATCTTCAGATCGGAAGTCAGATGCCCTATCGATTACGCCAAGTGGTCTCTTGCTTAAGAATTAACCACAAACATTTTGAGATAGCTTGTTTCCAATTACAAGAACACCATTCCTTAATTAGGCATCTTCAACAGCTTGAGAGGAATCAAGACGGACCCAGTTCAGAGAAAGGAACAAAATTCTGTGGACAACGAGGAAGCGACTCTCAATCTTCTCACCATAAGTCAGACGCCTTATCCGTAACGACATGTATTCACTTCTTGCTAATTTAACCACACACACTTTGAGACAGACTGTTTCCTACAACATGGGAACAACTTTTTCCATCAAGCATCTTCGACAGCTCGACTGGAGTCGCGATCCATCAAGTTCAGATCAACACTTTGAGATGGCTTGTTTCCAAAAACGAGAACAACTTATGGCTTTTAAAGCTCTTCAACAGCAATCAAGATCCATCATGCTGATGACAACCACGAAGGGACTCGAACCCTTAATCTTCAGATCGGAAGTCAGATGCCCTATCGATTACGCCAAGTGGTCTCTTGCTTAAGAATTAACCACAAACATTTTGAGATAGCTTGTTTCCAATTACGAGAACACTATTCCTTAAGTCAGACGCCTTATTCGTAACGACATGTATTCACTTCTTGCTAATTTAACCACACACACTTTGAGACAGACTGTTTCCTACAACATGGGAACAACTTTTTCCATCAAGCATCTTCGACAGCTCGACTGGAGTCGCGATCCATCAAGTTCAGATCAACACTTTGAGATGGCTTGTTTCCAAAAACGAGAACAACTTATGGCTTTTAAAGCTCTTCAACAGCAATCAAGATCCATCATGCTGATGACAACCACGAAGGGACTCGAACCCTTAATCTTCTGATCCGAAGTCAGACGCCTTATCCATTAGGCCACGTGGTCTCTTGCTTCAGAACTAACCACAAACATTTTGAGATAGCTTGTTTCCAATTACGAGAACACTTCCTTAAGTCAGACGCCTTATCCGTAACGACATGTATTCACTTCTTGCTGATCTAACCACACACACTTTGAGACAGACTTGTTTCCTACAACATGTGAACAACTTTTTCTATAAAGCATCTTCGACAGCTCAACTGGAGTCGCGATCCATCAAGTTCAGATAAACACTTTGAGATGGCTTTATTCCAAAAACGAGAACAACTTATGGCTTTTAAAGTTCTTCAACAGCAATCAAGATCCATCATGCTGATGACAACCACGAAGGGACTCGAACCCTTAATCTTCAGATCGGAAGTCAGATGCCCTATCGATTACGCCAAGTGGTCTCTTGCTTAAGAATTAACCACAAACATTTTGAGATAGCTTGTTTCCAATTACAAGAACACCATTCCTTAATTAGGCATCTTCAACAGCTTGAGAGGAATCAAGACGGACCCAGTTCAGAGAAAGGAACAAAATTCTGTGGACAACGAGGAAGCGACTCTCAATCTTCTCACCATAAGTCAGACGCCTTATCCGTAACGACATGTATTCACTTCTTGCTAATTTAACCACACACACTTTGAGACAGACTGTTTCCTACAACATGGGAACAACTTTTTCCATCAAGCATCTTCGACAGCTCGACTGGAGTCGCGATCCATCAAGTTCAGATCAACACTTTGAGATGGCTTGTTTCCAAAAACGAGAACTACTTATGGCTTTTAAAGCTCTTCAACAGCAATCAAGATCCATCATGCTGATGACAACCACGAAGGGACTCGAACCCTTAATCTTCTGATTCGAAGTCAGACGCCTTATCCATTAGGCCACGTGGTCTCTTGCTTCAGAACTAACCACAAACATTTTGAGATAGCTTGTTTCCAATTACGAGAACACTATTCCTTAAGTCAGACGCCTTATTCGTAACGACATGTATTCACTTCTTGCTAATTTAACCACACACACTTTGAGACAGACTGTTTCCTACAACATGGGAACAACTTTTTCCATCAAGCATCTGCTACAGCTCGACTGGAGTCGCGATCCATCAAGTTCAGATCAACACTTTGAGATGGCTTGTTTCCGAAAACGAGAACAACTTATGGCTTTTAAAGCTCTACAACAGCAATCAAGATCCATCATGCTGATGACAACCACGAAGGGACTTGAACCCTTAATCTTCTGATTCGAAGTCAGACGGCTTATCCATTAGGCCACGTGGTCTCTTGCTTCAGAAGTAACCACAAACATTTGAGATAGCTTGTTTCCAATTACAAGAACACCATTCCTTAATTAGGCATCTTCAACAGCTTGAGAGGAGTCAAGATGGATCTAGTTCAGAGAAAGGAACACAATTCTGTGGACAACCAGGAAGCGACTCTCAATCTTCTCACCATAAGCCAGACGCCTTATCCGTAACGACATGTATTCACTTCTTGCTAATTTAACCACACACACTTTGAGACAGACTGTTTCCTACAACATGGGAAAAACTTTTTCCATCAAGCATCTTCGACAGCTCGACTGGAGTCGCGATCCATCAAGGTCAGATCAACACTTTGAGATGGCTTGTTTCCAAAAACGAGAACAACTTATGGCTTTTAAAGCTCTTCAACAGCAATCAAGATCCATCATGCTGATGACAACCACGAAGGGACTCGAACCCTTAATCTGCTGATCCGAAGTCAGACGCCTTATCCATTAGGCCACGTGGTCTCTTGCTCCAGAACTAACCACAAACATTTTGAGATAGCTTGTTTCCAATTACGAGAACACTATTCCTTAAGTCAGACGCCTTATCCGTAACGACATGTATTCACTTCTTGCTGATCTAACCACACACACTTTGAGACAGACTTGTTTCCTACAACATGTGAACAACTTTTTCTATAAAGCATCTTCGACAGCTCAACTGGAGTCGCGATCCATCAAGTTCAGATAAACACTTTGAGATGGCTTTATTCCAAAAACGAGAACAACTTATGGCTTTTAAAGTTCTTCAACAGCAATCAAGATCCATCATGCTGATGACAACCACGAAGGGACTCGAACCCTTAATCTTCAGATCGGAAGTCAGATGCCCTATCGATTACGCCAAGTGGTCTCTTGCTTAAGAATTAACCACAAACATTTTGAGATAGCTTGTTTCCAATTACGAGAACACTATTCCTTAAGTCAGACGCCTTATTCGTAACGACATGTATTCACTTCTTGCTAATTTAACCACACACACTTTGAGACAGACTGTTTCCTACAACATGGGAACAACTTTTTCCATCAAGCATCTTCGACAGCTCGACTGGAGTCACGATCCATCAAGTTCAGATCAACACTTTGAGATGGCTTGTTTCCAAAAACGAGAACAACTTATGGCTTTTAAAGCTCTTCAACAGCAATCAAGATCCATCATGCTGATGACAACCACGAAGGGACTCGAACCCTTAATCTTCTGATTCGAAGTCAGACGCCTTATCCATTAGGCCACGTGGTCTCTTGCTTCAGAGCTAACCACAAACATTTTGAGATAGCTTGTTTCCAATTACGAGAACACTATTCCTTAAGTCAGACGCCTTATCCGTAACAACATGTATTCACTTCTTCCTGATCTAACCACACACACTTTGAGACAAACTTGTTTCCTACAACATGTGAACAACTTTTTCTATAAAGCATCTTCGACAGCTCAACTGGAGTCGCGATCCATCAAGTTCAGATAAACACTTTGAGATGGCTTTATTCCAAAAACGAGAACAACTTATGGCTTTTAAAGTTCTTCAACAGCAATCAAGATCCATCATGCTGATGACAACCACGAAGGGACTCGAACCCTTAATCTTCAGATCGGAAGTCAGATGCCCTATCGATTACGCCAAGTGGTCTCTTGCTTAAGAATTAACCACAAACATTTTGAGATAGCTTGTTTCCAATTACAAGAACACCATTCCTTAATTAGGCATCTTCAACAGCTTGAGAGGAATCAAGACGGACCCAGTTCAGAGAAAGGAACAAAATTCTGTGGACAACGAGGAAGCGACTCTCAATCTTCTCACCATAAGTCAGACGCCTTATCCGTAACGACATGTATTCACTTCTTGCTAATTTAACCACACACACTTTGAGACAGACTGTTTCCTACAACATGGGAACAACTTTTTCCATCAAGCATCTTCGACAGCTCGACTGGAGTCGCGATCCATCAAGTTCAGATCAACACTTTGAGATGGCTTGTTTCCAAAAACGAGAACAACTTATGGCTTTTAAAGCTCTTCAACAGCAATCAAGATCCATCATGCTGATGACAACCACGAAGGGACTCGAACCCTTAATCTTCTGATCCGAAGTCAGACGCCTTATCCATTAGGCCACGTGGTCTCTTGCTTAAGAATTAACCACAAACATTTTGAGATAGCTTGTTTCCAATTACAAGAACACCATTCCTTAATTAGGCATCTTCAACAGCTTGAGAGGAATCAAGACGGACCCAGTTCAGAGAAAGGAACAAAATTCTGTGGACAACGAGGAAGCGACTCTCAATCTTCTCACCATAAGTCAGACGCCTTATCCGTAACGACATGTATTCACTTCTTGCTAATTTAACCACACACACTTTGAGACAGACTGTTTCCTACAACATGGGAACAACTTTTTCCATCAAGCATCTTCGACAGCTCGACTGGAGTCGCGATCCATCAAGTTCAGATCAACACTTTGAGATAGCTTGTTTCCAAAAACAAGAACAACTTATGGCTTTTAAAGCTCTTCAACAGCAATCAAGATCCATCATGCTGATGACAACCACTAAGGGATTCGAACCCTTAATCTTCTAATCCGAAGTCAGACGCCTTATCCATTAGGCCACGTGGTCTCTTGCTTCAGAACTAACCACAAACATTTTGAGATAGCTTGTTTCCAATTACGAGAACACTATTCCTTAAGTCAGACGCCTTATCCGTAACGACATGTATTCACTTCTTGCTAATTTAACCACACACACTTTGAGACAGACTGTTTCCTACAACATGGGAACAACTTTTTCCATCAAGCATCTTCGACAGCTCGACTGGAGTCGCGATCCATCAAGTTCAGATCAACACTTTGAGATGGCTTGTTTCCAAAAACGAGAACAACTTATGGCTTTTAAAGCTCTTCAACAGCAATCAAGATCCATCATGCTGATGACAACCACAAAGGGACTCGAACACTTAATCTTCTGATTCGAAGTCAGACACCTTATCCATTAGGCCACGTGGTCTCTTGCTTCAGAAGTAACCACAAACATTTTGAGATAGCTTGTTTCCAATTACGAGAACACTATTCCTTAAGTCAGACGCCTTATCCGTAACGACATGTATTCACTACTTGCTGATCTAACCACACATACTTTGAGACAGACTGTTTCCTACAACATGTGAACAACTTTTTCCATCAAGCATCTTCGACAGCTCGACTGGAGTCGCAATCCATCAAGTTCAGATAAACACTTTAAGATGGCTTGATTCCAAAAACGAGAACAACTTATGGCTTTTAAAGTTCTTCAACAGCAATCAAGATCCATCATGCTGATGACAACAACGAAGGGACTCGAACACTTAATCTTCAGATCGGAAGTCAGATGCCCTATCGATTACGCCAAGTGGTCTCTTGCTTAAGAATTAACCACAAACATTTTGAGATAGCTTGTTTCCAATTACAAGAACACCATTCCTTAATTAGGCATCTTCAACAGCTTGAGAGGAATCAAGACGGACCCAGTTCAGAGAAAGGAACACAATTCTGTGGACAACGAGGAAGCGACTCTCAATCTTCTCACCATAAGTCAGACGCCTTATCCGTAACGACATGTATTCACTTCTTGCTAATTTAACCACACACACTTTGAGACAGACTGTTTCCTACAACATGGGAACAACTTTTTCCATCAAGCATCTTCGACAGCTCGACTGGAGTCGCGATCCATCAAGTTCAGATCAACACTTTGAGATGGCTTGTTTCCAAAAACGAGAACAACTTATGGCTTTTAAAGCTCTTCAACAGCAATCAAGATCCATCAAGCTGATGACAACCACGAAGGGACTCGAACCCTTAATCTTCCGATCCGAAGTCAGACGCCTTATCCATTGGGCCACGTGGTCTCTTGCTTCAGAACTAACCACAAACATTTTGAGATAGCTTGTTTCCAATTACGAGAACACTATTCCTTAAGTCAGACGCCTTATCCGTAACAACATGTATTCACTTCTTGCTAATTTAACCACACACACTTTGAGACAGACTGTTTCCTACAACATGGGAACAACTTTTTCCATCAAGCATCTTCGACAGCTCGACTGGAGTCGCGATCCATCAAGTTCAGATCAACACTTTGAGATGGCTTGTTTCCAAAAACGAGAACAACTTATGGCTTTTAAAGCTCTTCAACAGCAATCAAGATCCATCATGCTGATGACAACCACGAAGGGACTCGAACCCTTAATCTTCTGATCCGAAGTCAGACGCCTTATCCATTAGGCCACGTGGTCTCTTGCTTAAGAATTAACCACAAACATTTTGAGATAGCTTGTTTCCAATTACAAGAACACCATTCCTTAATTAGGCATCTTCAACAGCTTGAGAGGAATCAAGACGGACCCAGTTCAGAGAAAGGAACAAAATTCTGTGGACAACGAGGAAGCGACTCTCAATCTTCTCACCATAAGTCAGACGCCTTATCCGTAACGACATGTATTCACTTCTTGCTAATTTAACCACACACACTTTGAGACAGACTGTTTCCTACAACATGGGAACAACTTTTTCCATCAAGCATCTTCGACAGCTCGACTGGAGTCGCGATCCATCAAGTTCAGATCAACACTTTGAGATGGCTTGTTTCCAAAAACGAGAACAACTTATGGCTTTTAAAGCTCTTCAACAGCAATCAAGATCCATCATGCTGATGACAACCACTAAGGGATTCGAACCCTTAATCTTCTAATCCGAAGTCAGACGCCTTATCCATTAGGCCACGTGGTCTCTTGCTTCAGAACTAACCACAAACATTTTGAGATAGCTTGTTTCCAATTACGAGAACACTATTCCTTAAGTCAGACGCCTTATCCGTAACGACATGTATTCACTTCTTGCTAATTTAACCACACACACTTTGAGACAGACTGTTTCCTACAACATGGGAACAACTTTTTCCATCAAGCATCTTCGACAGCTCGACTGGAGTCGCGATCCATCAAGTTCAGATCAACACTTTGAGATGGCTTGTTTCCAAAAACGAGAACAACTTATGGCTTTTAAAGCTCTTCAACAGCAATCAAGATCCATCATGCTGATGACAACCACAAAGGGACTCGAACACTTAATCTTCTGATTCGAAGTCAGACACCTTATCCATTAGGCCACGTGGTCTCTTGCTTCAGAAGTAACCACAAACATTTTGAGATAGCTTGTTTCCAATTACGAGAACACTATTCCTTAAGTCAGACGCCTTATCCGTAACGACATGTATTCACTACTTGCTGATCTAACCACACATACTTTGAGACAGACTGTTTCCTACAACATGTGAACAACTTTTTCCATCAAGCATCTTCGACAGCTCGACTGGAGTCGCAATCCATCAAGTTCAGATAAACACTTTAAGATGGCTTGATTCCAAAAACGAGAACAACTTATGGCTTTTAAAGTTCTTCAACAGCAATCAAGATCCATCATGCTGATGACAACAACGAAGGGACTCGAACACTTAATCTTCAGATCGGAAGTCAGATGCCCTATCGATTACGCCAAGTGGTCTCTTGCTTAAGAATTAACCACAAACATTTTGAGATAGCTTGTTTCCAATTACAAGAACACCATTCCTTAATTAGGCATCTTCAACAGCTTGAGAGGAATCAAGACGGACCCAGTTCAGAGAAAGGAACACAATTCTGTGGACAACGAGGAAGCGACTCTCAATCTTCTCACCATAAGTCAGACGCCTTATCCGTAACGACATGTATTCACTTCTTGCTAATTTAACCACACACACTTTGAGACAGACTGTTTCCTACAACATGGGAACAACTTTTTCCATCAAGCATCTTCGACAGCTCGACTGGAGTCGCGATCCATCAAGTTCAGATCAACACTTTGAGATGGCTTGTTTCCAAAAACGAGAACAACTTATGGCTTTTAAAGCTCTTCAACAGCAATCAAGATCCATCAAGCTGATGACAACCACGAAGGGACTCGAACCCTTAATCTTCCGATCCGAAGTCAGACGCCTTATCCATTGGGCCACGTGGTCTCTTGCTTCAGAACTAACCACAAACATTTTGAGATAGCTTGTTTCCAATTACGAGAACACTATTCCTTAAGTCAGACGCCTTATCCGTAACAACATGTATTCACTTCTTGCTAATTTAACCACACACACTTTGAGACAGACTGTTTCCTACAACATGGGAACAACTTTTTCCATCAAGCATCTTCGACAGCTCGACTGGAGTCGCGATCCATCAAGTTCAGATCAACACTTTGAGATGGCTTGTTTCCAAAAACGAGAACAACTTATGGCTTTTAAAGCTCTTCAACAGCAATCAAGATCCATCATGCTGATGACAACCACGAAGGGACTCGAACCCTTAATCTTCTGATCCGAAGTCAGACGCCTTATCCATTAGGCCACGTGGTCTCTTGCTTAAGAATTAACCACAAACATTTTGAGATAGCTTGTTTCCAATTACAAGAACACCATTCCTTAATTAGGCATCTTCAACAGCTTGAGAGGAATCAAGACGGACCCAGTTCAGAGAAAGGAACACAATTCTGTGGACAACGAGGAAGCGACTCTCAATCTTCTCACCATAAGTCAGACGCCTTATCCGTAACGACATGTATTCACTTCTTGCTAATTTAACCACACACACTTTGAGACAGACTGTTTCCTACAACATGGGAACAACTTTTTCCATCAAGCATCTTCGACAGCTCGACTGGAGTCGCGATCCATCAAGTTCAGATCAACACTTTGAGATGGCTTGTTTCCAAAAACGAGAACAACTTATGGCTTTTAAAGCTCTTCAACAGCAATCAAGATCCATCATGCTGATGACAACCACGAAGGGACTCGAACCCTTAATCTTCTGATCCGAAGTCAGACGCCTTATCCATTAGGCCACGTGGTCTCTTGCTTAAGAATTAACCACAAACATTTTGAGATAGCTTGTTTCCAATTACAAGAACACCATTCCTTAATTAGGCATCTTCAACAGCTTGAGAGGAATCAAGACGGACCCAGTTCAGAGAAAGGAACAAAATTCTGTGGACAACGAGGAAGCGACTCTCAATCTTCTCACCATAAGTCAGACGCCTTATCCGTAACGACATGTATTCACTTCTTGCTAATTTAACCACACACACTTTGAGACAGACTGTTTCCTACAACATGGGAACAACTTTTTCCATCAAGCATCTTCGACAGCTCGACTGGAGTCGCGATCCATCAAGTTCAGATCAACACTTTGAGATAGCTTGTTTCCAAAAACAACTTATGGCTTTTAAAGCTCTTCAACAGCAATCAAGATCCATCATGCTGATGACAACCACTAAGGGATTCGAACCCTTAACCTTCTAATCCGAAGTCAGACGCCTTATCCATTAGGCCACGTGGTCTCTTGCTTCAGAACTAACCACAAACATTTTGAGATAGCTTGTTTCCAATTACGAGAACACTATTCCTTAAGTCAGACGCCTTATCCGTAACGACATGTATTCACTTCTTGCTGATCTAACCACACACACTTTGAGACAGACTTGTTTCCTACAACATGTGAACAACTTTTTCTATAAAGCATCTTCGACTGCTCAACTGGAGTCGCGATCCATCAAGTTCAGATAAACACTTTGAGATGGCTTTATTCCAAAAACGAGAACAACTTATGGCTTTTAAAGTTCTTCAACAGCAATCAAGATCCATCATGCTGATGACAACCACGAAGGGACTCGAACCCTTAATCTTCAGATCGGAAGTCAGATGCCCTATCGATTACGCCAAGTGGTCTCTTGCTTAAGAATTAACCACAAACATTTTGAGATAGCTTGTTTCCAATTACGAGAACACTATTCCTTAAGTCAGACGCCTTATCCGTAACGACATGTATTCACTTATTGCTAATTTAACCACACACACTTTGAGACAGACTGTTTCCTACAACATGGGAACAACTTTTTCCATCAAGCATCTTCGACAGCTCGACTGGAGTCGCGATCCATCAAGTTCAGATCAACACTTTGAGATGGCTTGTTTCCAAAAACGAGAACAACTTATGGCTTTTAAAGCTCTTCAACAGCAATCAAGATCCATCATGCTGATGACAACCACGAAGGGACTCGAACCCTTAATCTTCTGATCCGAAGTCAGACGCCTTATCCATTAGGCCACGTAGTCTCTTGCTTCAGAACTAACCGAAAACATTTTGAGATAGCTTGTTTCCAATTACGAGAACACTATTCCTTAAGTCAGACGCCTTATCCGTAACGACATGTATTCACTTCTTGCTAATTTAACCACACACACCTTGAGACAGACTGTTTCCTACAACATGGGAACAACTTTTTCCATCAAGCATCTTCGACAGCTCGACTGGAGTCGCGATCCATCAAGTTCAGATCAACACTTTGAGATGGCTTGTTTCCAAAAACGAGAACAACTTACGGCTTTTAAAACTCTTCAACAGCAATCAAGATCCATCATGCTAATGACAACCACGAAGGGACTCGAACCCTTAATCTTCTGATCCGAAGTCAGACGCCTTATCCATTTTTTTTTTTTTTATCTTTTTATTAATGTTTTTTACAGTTCACAAATTCACAAGTTTACAAGCACAATGCTTTTACTTACTATTTCCCACATTTTTTTTTTTTCCCCATTTCCAATAACATCAACACAGACTCACCCATCGACATTCGTTCCCCAATTAAAGCAAATGCCTCCCCCATCCACTTCCTTTATCAGTGAATTCCCACTCACGAAAAATTCTGTTACTTCCTCCCCGCCATATTTACACACCATTCCTACATCCCTTTTCATTATAGCTTTAAACAGATGTTTAATATTCACTGTCCTCCCTTCAAAATGTGCATAGTTCCGTCTAAGCACTACAGCGTGCCGGGCATGACTTAAGACATAATTCAGTACACCAACATTCACCCCCTTCCTCTTCCCAACAACCCCAAATAAAAATAAAGTCCTCCACCCATCCTCCACGCCTAACTCCATTGCCCAATTGTCCTTCAGCAGTGTTTTAAGAAATTCGAAAAATTCCATCAAACTGTCACACTCCAGAAAAAAATGAATAAAACTCTCACGGCCACCTTCACAGACATCACACATAGCATTTACCTCCTCATTAATTTCATGCAAGACCACATTAGTATAGATTCTGTTGTGCCTCATGAGGAAATCATTGTTATCACAGTCAATACTGTTATATTTCACATTGATATTAGACCATATTTTTCCCACCTCATATCCCACAAACACTCTCCTCCACACCCTTTCTGCTGCTGGCTCTTTAAACACCTCATCTATCAACCATCCATATACTTTCTTCACAGACATATTTTTCATTTTACACTTCACCCCCTCCTCCATTACATATAGCTCAGGCAAGTCTCCTGCTTCCCGGCCTACACACCCACCCTTTATGAGGTCGACCCACTCCACTGGCAGGCTCAATTTAATCCTTTCATAAATCTTTCTTACTTTTACTCTACACTCCATCCCCTCCACTTCACATACAGAATGATAAATACAGTTCCCTCTGAGGAATCCTGGGATCACCTCATTCATCACATCTCTCACCTGCCTAATCCCACCTTCCATAAATTGGGGTACATGCAAAGTCCTGTTGTTACATTTTATTTTTTCATTTAAAAACAGTGGCAGATTTACAAAGCTCTGCATCTCATCGCA
The DNA here is from genome assembly GCF_963692335.1 of Osmerus eperlanus. Taxonomy (NCBI): domain Eukaryota; kingdom Metazoa; phylum Chordata; class Actinopteri; order Osmeriformes; family Osmeridae; genus Osmerus; species Osmerus eperlanus. Next base: position 62,326 of record NC_085028.1, on the reverse strand, counting down.
ATCATATTCCATTTTAGGTAACAGACATCTCCACGCCTCCAACACCTCCCGGTAAAACTCAGGTATCCCCACCGTCATTGACGGCTTAAACCCCATAAACCAACCATTCTCCCCCATCCCTCCCACATCATTAATGTACTTTTTCAGCATTTCCTTCCAACCATATTGACACCTTCCCATCATATATTTTTGCACAGTCCTAATTCTCATGGCTTTTCTTTTTATTTCCAGATCTATTAACTTTAAACCCCCCTTCCCTCTCCTCCCCACAAGTGTTTTCTGTGCAATCTTCACCCCTTTCCCTTCCCAAATAAAGTTACACACAATTTTGTTCAGCTCATTCATCACCCATGCTGGCATTTCCATCACACTCATCACATACACACATATTGACATCAACATACTATTCACCACAACCACCTTCCCTTTCAACCTCAACTTCCTCGCCCTCCATGCATTGCATACAGTTCCTATTTTACTTATCACCCCTGTCCATGTGGCATTCCTAGCCCCCTCGCTATCCACACCCAAATTTACACCCAACACCCTCATGTATGCCTCTTCCACCCGTAGCCCCACCTCTACTCTCTCTACCCTTCCTATATACATAATTTCGGACTTGTCTTTATTGATCTTTGCCCCTGATGCTCTACCATACTTCTCCACCAACTCCAACACCCTCCTCACACTCCCTCCATCCCTAACCGTGATTGTTGTGTCATCTGCATAGTGATTTATGACACACCTCCCTCCATATGGCAAAACTATCCCCTCCACCCTGTCATCTTCCTTAATGAGTGTAGCCAGTGGCTCTACCACTATAGCATACAGTAGTGCTGACAGCGGACACCCCTGCCTCACTGACCTCCCTATCACAAACCTGTCTGTCAAAACCCCATTCACCTTTATACAACTCTGTGCACCCCCGTATAACCTCCTTACCCATCCCACCAGCTTCTCTCCAAACCCAAACTTCTCTAACACCCTAAACAGAAACTCGTGCTCTACCCTATCAAACGCCTTGTTCCAGTCTATCCCCACCACTACCCCCCCTATCCCATCCCTCTTCATATACTCTATCACATCCCTAACTGTCCCTATTGTGTCCGCTATATCCCTACCCGGTACACTATAACTCTGTGTTGGCTGCACTATCTCCCCGATTACTCTCTTCACCCTATTGGCTAACACTTTGGTCAGGATCTTATAATCCACATTCATTAAACTAATCGGCCTATAATTCCCTAGATCTAGTCTGCTACCTTTCTTATATAAAATTGTTATCACCCCTTCCACCATTCTATCCTGTACTAACCCTGTCCTCTCCATCCCTCTAAACACCTCCACCAAAATTGGTGCTACCTCATTCTTATACTCTTTGTACCACTCAATCCCTATCCCGTCACTCCCTGGGCTTTTCCCACTTGTCAAACCTCCAATTGCTTCTATCACCTCTGATTCACTTATTTCTCTATCACACCACACCCTATCCGTCTCACTCACCTTGCTCTGCACGCTATCCAACACCTCATCTATACTACCCTCATCTACCCCCCCCCTTTTTATACAACTCCCCATAAAATTCTTGCACCCTCTCCAATATCTCCACATAATCCTCTGTTGCCACCCCATCCTTATTATTGATTTCATTAATATATGCCCTACTCTGCTTTCTTTTTTCTAAACCCAGAAAAAAACCGGTACACCTCTCACCTTCCAGAGTATATTTTGCCTTGCTCCTCAAAATTGCTCCCCTGCACTTCTCCTTCTCAAACCTATCCAGCTCCATCTTTACCTCTAAATACTTCTCCATGCTGTACCCTTCCTCATCCTCTGCCTTCCCTAACTCCACCCCCAATCTTTCCCTCAAAACGTTCTCTTCCCTCATCATCCTTTCTTTCCTCCTCTTGCTATACCGAATACTAATCGATTTAATCCCATTCTTCATTCTCTCCCATCTCTCCCCCACTCCATTGTCCATACCGTCGCACTCTGCATAACCTGCCCTCCTCTCATTCTCTCTATCCAACAGCCCCTTAATCTGCTGCCTGTACTCCTCTTCACTGACATACCCCGCATTCAAGATCCACACCCCCCCCCTACCTCCAAACCCCCTATCTTAATTGTAAACCTTACCCCATCGTGATCGCTAAAACTATTTCCATGATGTCTAAATCTATCTATATACCTAATGCTGTCCGCCTGCACTAAAACTAAATCTATTCTACTCTGCTTTAGCACCCCCTCCCTCATCTGCCTCCTCGTGAATTCTCTCTTCTCTGGATTCTCATATCTCCATACATCCACAAGGCCTTTGTCTGCCATC
>NC_085028.1:0-52500 GCF_963692335.1 Osmerus eperlanus | reverse complement strand
GTGGTGCTGTGATGTGGCCCCTCTCAAGCCAGCGTAGCGTCGAGCTTTCAATGTTCTTTTTGTCATGTGGTGCTGTGATGTGGCCTGGCGGCTGTCGGTTGTGTCTACGGTGGGGAACACCTTGGCGTGACAACGCAGAGACTGGTGTAGTCGTGGCCGAGTGGTTAAGGCGATGGACTAGAAATCCATTGCGCCAAAGCCGGGGAACATTCGTCTACCTGGGGGGGGGAAGAAAGGAAAGGAGAGGGGAGAAGGGGGGAAGAAGAAAAAGGAGGAAAAAAGAGGGAAAAAAGGAAAAAAGAGAGAAAAAAGGAGAGAAAAAGAGAAGGAAGGAATTATGGCCCAGACCTACATCACCAATGTTTTTTAAATGTTGAGGTATATCAGGAATCACAATTAAAACCTTATATTTCTATTTCTATAGACATATATATGGGATAAAAGTTAATCCCAAGGTTCTGGTTTGACTAAATTGTTGCCAGAAATTCAAGTGGTTATATTTTTTTTGTGGAAATCACCTAATCACTGTTTGGTTAATAACAAAACAATGATGATACTAATAACTGTTAAATGAATATTTAAAATTAAGTTGATGTATTTAGCAGAAACTTTTATCCACAAAACACACAAACGAAGCATAGGAAGATACATTTCTGTTGTGATCAAACTTTTATTTTCAGTCATCACAAAGCCATTATACAGTAGTAAGTGAATCCCTCCATTCACTTATTCAACAGTAACTATAGACAATAACTTAAATATATACAGAACAGTAGTGAATCCCTCCATTCACTTATTCAACAGTAACTATAGACAATAACTTAAATATATACAGAAGAGTAGTGAATCCCTCCATTCACTTATTCAACAGTAACTATAGACAATAACTTAAATATATACAGAACAGTAGTGAATCCCTCCATTCACTTATTCAACAGTAACTATAGACAATAACTTAAATATATACAGAACAGTAGTGAATCCCTCCATTCACTTATTCAACAGTAACTATAGACAATAACTTAAATATATACAGAACAGTAGTGAATCCCTCCATTCACTTATTCAACAGTAACTATAGACAATAACTTAAATATATACAGAACAGTAGTGAATCCCTCCATTCACTTATTCAACAGTAACTATAGACAATAACAGAAAACATTAACAGAACTATTAACAACATTAAAGTGTTCAGTGTCCATGCCTCTGGGAGGGGGAGGGGTAGAGGGGCACTAGCCCAGTGTCCATGCCTCTCGGAGGGGGAGTAGAGGGGCACTAGCCCAGTGTCCATGCCTCTGGGAGGGGGGTAGAGGGGCACTAGCCCAGCGTCCATGCCTCTGGGAGGGGGGTAGAGGGGCATCTACTTGTTTCATGTCCTCCAACCATTGCTCCTTGGGAACAGCCTCTACAGAGGGGCAGTACACAGTTCCTTTGTACTGACTGTGTCCAGTCTGGGCTGTCCTGAACTGCCCGCATTTCTTGCATGTGTTGTGGAGTACATGGCGGGTTAGTTTTCGGACCGGAGCAGGGCGTGCAGGGAAGATACCTACCAGGGCCTGTGGAGCAGCGACGAGGACAGGCACCTGTGAGGTCACCGGAGCCAGCACCAACAGACGAGGGGCCGAGGGTGGAGCAGGGAAGAGCTGACGCTGGGCATGCATCTTTATAGCCACCGGTGTTACATCTGTGGGCGGGACCTTTCTTTTCAACCGCGCCTGGCCCACGGTGCTGCAGGGCAGTTGGTACTGGAGAGCCGGGCCTGGGTGGGGGAGCGCAGATGGAAGGCGCACATTAGCAGGAGGGAGTGGGTTGGCTGCCGCAGACAAGCGACTGGGCAAGTTCAGCCCCTGCATTACCACAGCGTTGTCCTGCTTCTTCACCCTCTTGTTGTGCCACTGCACAAGGGTGGTGTGGCTTACATCCACCAGCTGCAGTGTGGTCTGCTGCATGACCGTCCCATTTGCCAAAATGCGCTGCCTGATTTTCCTGTAGTCATCCAGGATTAAACTCCATCTGGACACTGCACCAGTCCCCTTCTTCTTGGGAGAGCGATGGATGGCACAGAGCCTGACAAAGATCAGTTCAATCAGGCGGCAGCAATCAGGCCATTGGGCAAGCGGGGCAGTGGTGGTGAGTGCGTGCCTCTTCATGCTCTCCACCCCTGGAGTGAACTCCTGCCTCTTCTTTGGAGACCTGAACCTCCCTGTGTCCAGCCTGCTCTGGTGTCTGGCAGCAAAGGTAACCCTCTGCTAGTCGTAGTCCAGCAGGTTCTGCCACAGAGCAACAATGTTGCTTACCTACACAGAGAGAACACATGAGAAGACAAAAAGATGTGCAAGTGTGAACATTTTTGGCAGGGCACAGAGGGAATGTAGCAAGACAATGAATGTTATTGACCTGCTGGTTGGTGAGGGCCAGAGAGGACTGGTTCCTCAGCTCCACCAAACACTCAGCCAAGCTGTCTACTCTGTCTAAGCCCGGCATGCCAGAGTCATCCACAGCCTAAAAATAAATAAACAAAAATGAGCATCACAATGGAAGGTCAGTGAAGTGGGACAAAACGCAGATACATTGATTTTCTTAAGATACCAGGGAGGGAGCAGCCAGGGGGGTAGCAGGCAGGGAGGGAGCAGGCAGGATGTTAGTAGCCAGGGAGGCAGCAGGCAGGGAGGAAGCAGCCATGGAGGCAGGAGGCAGGGTGGGAGCAGGCATGGTGGGAGCAGCCATGGAGGCAGGAGGCAGGTTGGGAGCAGCCATGGAGGCAGGAGGCAGGGTGGGAGCAGGCATGGTGGGAGCAGCCATGGAGGCAGGAGGCAGGATGGGAGCAGCCATGGAGGCAGGATGGGAGCAGCCATGGAGGCAGGAGGCAGGGTGGGAGCAGCCATGGAGGCAGGATGGGAGCAGCCATGGAGGCAGGAGGCAGGGTGGGAGCAGCCATGGAGGCAGAAGGCAGGATGGGAGCAGCCATGGAGGCAGGAGGCAGGATGGGAGCAGCCATGGAGGCAGGAGGCAGGGTGGGAGTAGAGAAGCTTGGGTCATCCAGGAGACTTGACACAGCAAGACTTGGTTCTTCCTGGAAGCCCTCATCTTCTTCTTCCTCGCCCTCATGAACATCCTCCAGCATGCCCTCTGTCTCCTCTGAGTCGGGGTTCACGTTGAGAGACTGCCCAGTCTGACTCAGCAGGTAGTCAACACCAAGCAGCTCTCCTATAAAATAGTACAGTCACACACATTATTAGCTGTATTTGTAGCATTCTATATAGATACTGTTTAATATCAGAGTAGTGTTTCTGTATCATGTTATGAGCAAGTAAGTGTATGGTTTGCTTTGGTAATGGGCATAGTAAAAATAAAGCCTTGTTGAACTTAAGTTAGAACACAGAAAACCCACAAACAGTATTATATATCCAGATATCAGCTTGACATACCAGTGTATTTGGCAGGTGGCGTGAAGGTTGGCACAAATGCCCGGCCAAACACTTTCAGGCTGTTGGTGTTTACACAGTGGGCCACACCCCCGGAGTAGGTGAGGAGGGACGATGGCTTGCTGGTCACTGCTGCAGTCCCCCGATCCTGGTTCCACCTATTTAGGCCTTCCAGGAGGTACAGCTGGAAATTCAGTGCATTTGCACTGGTTCCTGAAGAAAACATATAAATGATGTCGGCCAATTAAAAAAAGGTCTTGCTTTTCAATCTGAATAATGGTTTCATAAAAAAACATAAATGTATTGAAAACATGGTCTCTACCTCTTGCACCCCCCAGTTCCTGCAGCAGCCGGTCGATGAGGCTGATGGTGGTCTCTTCGCCGCGTGTCTTCCTGCGGCAGTAGAGGCTCAGCTCCATCTTGGAGATCTTGGTGTCCACCACAAGATCCGTTATGGATGGCACACCCTCCTGCCTGAGCTGCGCTCTCTTTGCCTGCCGCAACAGAGTGAGGTCCCCTGCATCCCACTCAAAGATGCAGGCAGACAGAGAGCCCATAAAGGTGGGGTAGAGTGGGTGAGCATCGGTGGTGCAGCCGATAGCCATCCTCCTCATAAAGTGCCAGATGTCCAGCCGTATGTGGAGGTCTGGCCACTCTCCAAACCTGGTCTGCACCTTGCTTGGCCCCTCGCTTTTGCAGCAGCCACAGTCCACGTACAGCAGCACTGGGGGTGGAACAGCTGCCTGGCGGTACCGCTCCATCACACCAGACACCATGTGATCCAATCCCGGCCCCTCCTGCACTGTGAGGACACTGGTCAGGATCTGTCCAACCTCGTTCCCAAGGGAGGTCACCCAGAGAGCGGTCCCCTTGCCATGGCCAGACAGCTTCTTTGTGATCTAGAATGTGACAAAAGTTAATGTTTATATGAGAGTATATATTACATACATGGTAATGTACACAGTAATGTACAATTACACAGTCAAATGATGTATTACCTTTTTGGTAGAATCCATTTTTAAAATGGAGCCAAACATGGAGGTGATGCTGGCCTTGATGTGGTCCATGCGGGAGAGGATGTCCCTGCCGTACACAGACAGCAGCCAACGACTGGTGGGAATTTCGATGGGTTCAGGGGGCTCCTGGCAGACCACTGGGAACAGACTGGGTCGATCCACAAAGTCAGCACACTCCCCGAGATAGTGTGCCAACCGGGTCAGCCATTCCTCCCCATGGTTCTCCTTGAGCTGCTTCACCAGTCGTGTTGGACTGTTGCCAAGGGTCCTTTCCCGAAGCATCCGAATGACACGAATGTCACAAGCATACCTGACATGCCCATTGTTGGAGTGATTAGTTACATGTTTATGGAGGGTAATGTCAGTTGTTATAGGCTTCACAATCACCATCTTTTCAAAAATGCATTACTCACTTGCAGGTCAGGATGAGCCGGAACAAATTCTGGTGTGGCAGGTCCAGCTGGTCCCTGACAGTCTGACTGGTAGACAGAGTGGTCAGGAAACACACAGAGCACCTGAGTGTCTCTGTCACCATTAGGTAGTACACTGTAAAACCTAACAGTACATTTTAATAAAAGAAGTAAGTTAACATAACTTAATCTTGGTAAAAAGTTAGCGTCACTCACTCCAACTTATCTCATGTAACTCAAAAATGAATTATTGTTGTAATAACTCAGTCCTTTTGAGTGGACTTAATTTTTTGGAGAATTTTAAGTAGTGGTGATGTGAATCCAGTTCATTCCATTAACTCAGTTCCTGAAAGTTTTTTTTTTTTTTTGATGGTTTATGATCTTATGATGCTGCATGGCTTAAGATTGTTCAATGTTTCTTTTTATTTCAGTTTATAAATGATCATAGAGCACCCAAGTAAACCAAAGAATGCATTGAAATAATTATTGATATTCTATAAATCATCTCCCAAAGCATTTGAAGTGTGTCACGTAAGAAAATAAGTAGGGTATTAGAATTACATTTTTTTATTGCCATTATTTTATCTCTCTGATTTCTCATAGGCCTGTGTGAGAATGTTTTTATTTTCCTTGTAGGCCTATAATAGGGCCCAAGTAAATCAAATATTTTGGTAGGAAAAAACGAGGCATCTGATATCACCAAACCAGTAATTAAAAAGTCAGATTTATCGAAAGTAGTCTTAATCTGCCCTTTATTCACTCTCCATTTGGATAACCCAGTGTGTTGCATTGTGCCCGGCCAGAATGTTGACAGTAAACCTGCCTTTCACCTCACCGTGAACGCAGCACCGTGGCCGTTACTATTTCAAATAGTTCGCGCTTAATATTTCAAATAGTTCGCGCTCAGCGCTCAGCACTCAGTTTGCACTCAGCACTCACGCGACGGAGAAGTTTGCTGCGCAGCATAATTGTCGACGAAAAAACGATTTTTTATTCACTCAGGACACAGATACGGGGCAGTCTTCACCAGAAGGTTTTATTTTATTACTGCTTACACGTTTGTGATTCAGTTTGAATTGTAATTAGAGTTGTGTGAAGCTGAAAATGTGCTAGCTTACTGAGTTGTGCAAACTAGCTATAGCTTGCAAGCACCACAATTCCTGCTCCATTGGTTATAGACCGGACTGTTTTATAACGTTAATTTTATTTGATAATCGCTATCAAGTTGGCTTCTGACTGAGTAAGTTTTTTTTGTTAATCGGGTTAGCTTCCTAAATTCCTCTCTAGCTCCTAGCTAGTTTCCCTTTCTTTTTTAGCCCGGTTAGCTAACGTGAGCAAAGAAAAATATACTGAGTAAATTAATTTGAAAGCACACAACGAGGGAGCAACCCTAAAAAGACACAGCATGTCCGTGAAAATATGTAAGCTAAGGCTAGCTTGAATGCTACTTAGCCTTCACTCGACAACGTGATTTCAGACACGTGGTCCATTTTACAGAGAAAACCCTATTCGTTCAATTATGTGGAAATGTAAATTGTGTGGTTTTTCTACTGCTTTGAAAATACAGTTATTAAGACATTACAGGCTCTATCATGGCCAATATTCCACCGTTTCGCCGTTACCTTGCCTGTATAACAACTGCATGTGTACATTTAGTACTTTTAATTCGCTGAAGATACATTTGTCAAGAATACATTCTGAGCAAAGAGTGGTTGGTGGGGGCAGTCATGATTTGACTACGAATCGTGCATTTAATTGCCCTGTGTGTGATTTTAAACAACCATTTGTTGAGGGGGACATGCATGTTCATCTAAGGGGGCATTTAAGACGGAAAGAAATGGTGCCATGTCCATTTAGCGCGTGCACGTTTAAAACAAACGTTTACTCCACATACAATGCGCACAAATGCAGAGAACATCCAAATGAATCAGACTATGATGTGGCAGTTGTAGTGCAAAATGTCTTCAATGTTTCCCAGGATAGTGACATTGAACAGGATGCAGTTGAGCTTTCAGAGGAAAATGAAACTGGCCCAGTAGCAGGCATTACCACTGAGAGATTAGCAGAGCAATTGCAGTACAACCTAGCTGCTTTCTTTTTGAAAATGCAAACTAATCTACATGTGTCACAGAGGGCAACACAGGAAATCATTGAGCATATTGATCAGTTATTTTCATTGTCAGAACCTCTTATCAGAGAATCTGTAATCAAGATACTGGAAAAACATGGCAGCCCGTATACTGACACATTTCTAAGCGAGCTTGTCCAGGCAGTGTCAGAGAGTAATGTTTTGCATTTGTCTGTTACAGCTGAAGGACCACTGTCAACTGCTAAGAGGAGAAAAACGTACTGCGAGAAGAACTTTCCATTTGTGAAACCAGTTGAGTATGTTATTGACTCATCACAGCGTACCTACATGTATGTGCCCATTCTCGCATCTTTGCAGATGCTGTTGAAAAAACCAGATGTATTTGAGAGAGTCCAAGAAACCACTTCACAGCCTGGACAGTATTTGTCATACTGTGATGGCTCCTACTTCAAAGAAAATCTGCTACTATCAGATGAGGGTCAGAAATTATCAATAATTGTTTATGTTGATGATTTTGAGATTGCAAACCCCCTGGGAACATCAAAAAAGATCCACAAAGTGTGTGGGGTTTATTGGACATTAGCTAACCTGCCAGTTAAGTACCGCTCAGCCCTCCACTCTATCCAACTGGCACTTTTGTGCAATTCAAATGATCTACGGCAGTTTGGGTATGCAAAAGTTTTTGCACCTCTCTTGACAGACCTAAAAACTCTTGAAGAAGTGGGTGTCTACATTGAAACATACGGTGACTGTCTGAAAGGCACTGTCTACTCTGTTGTGGCTGATAACCTTGCTGCCCATGGGCTAGCTGGTTTCAATGAGAGTTTCAGGTCTACATATTTTTGCAGATTTTGTCTTGCCAGCCAGACAGAAATGCAAGAATCAGATGCAGTCACTGGTATTTTTAGGATGAGAACCAAAGATCAGCATGATAACCTTATTCAAGAAATACTGACAAATGACAGTGAAGAGAAGTATGGTGTAAAACACAGTTGTGTTCTCTCTGACCATCTCTCTTATTTCCATCCTATCACAGGCTTTCCACCTGACATCCTGCACGACCTTTTCGAAGGTGTGGTTCCTGTGGAGCTGGCACATTGTTTGAAAGGTATGATTGCCAAGAAATATTTCACTCTGGAAGAGCTAAATAGGGCAATACTGTCTTTTCCCTTCCAACATTCTGATAAGGTTGACCGCCCTCATGCTATCCCACAAAATTTTGCCAGTCGAGGAACAATTGGTGGGAATGGGCACGAGAACCACGCTTTGATTAGACTGCTACCTGTTCTCATTGGCTCCAGAGTCCCTGAAGGGGACACCTTTTGGGAGGTTCTAATGGACTTAAAAGATATAGTCGAGCTTGCTATGTCTCATAGGTTCACAGATGATACCATTCAGTACATGGCCTGTAAAATTTCAGACCACAGGCAGCTGCTTCAGGAAGTTCTCCCCAGCTTACGACTACGACCAAAGCATCATTATATTGAACATTATCCTCATCTCATTAAGTGCTTTGGTCCTCTTGTCCATCTCTGGACAATGAGATTTGAGGGGAAACACAAAGTTTTCAAGAAAATTGTTCGTGACACTCATAACTACAAAAATGTGCTGAGAACTTTGGCAGAGAGACACCAAAATATTATGGCATTCCATTTGTCATCACCAAGATTTTTCAAGCCACCAGTACAGACTTCAAAAGTGGAGTCTGTCTTTGTTGACTCACTGCCAACTGATACACATGCATCAATATCGAGCATCACAGACAACAGCAGTGTATATAGCACAAAACAGGTAACCATCCAAGGCACAAGCTTTGGAATTGGCATGTTTGTTTGCACTGGGGTGCATTCTGCCTTGCCTGAGTTTAAAGAGATACGACAGATAATACTTATCGGAAATGACATCTTCTTTCTACTGAAAGACTATGAGGCCATGTATATTGAGCATTTGCGGTCATATGAGCTCACAGATAATCAAAGCAAGAGCCATACCATGAAAGCTGTCTCTCACTTAACTGACCAAATGCCACTGTTTGCCTACAAAGTTTCAAGTGGGCTAATTCTAACGACTAAATATTTCATTCCAGTGTTCGAGTAAAAGAACAGCACAACACCAAGCTGACATCATCAAGCCTTTTTTCCAGTGACCTGAGGGAGGCTAAAGATTGGTCTGGACCTTTCTAAGAACACTAGTGATCACCTCCCTCCCTGGGCACACTGCACAACATATTGAAACGGTAATGTACATGTTCTACTACATGTTATAGGTGCATGTTCTGTGTGTGTTCTTAGAAAGCAAGAAAATACATGCTGCATGCTACATATATGCTGAACTGTAGCTGCACACCAGTAAGAGGAAAAAATTAGACTCATACTGCCCTGTACTGTTAAATTTGATAAGGGAACAGTTGATATACTGATAAATGTTGGTGGTCTATGCCGCCTGAAAAGGCCAGCACCTGTAATAGCTTTGTTTGTTTTTTTATGTCACAGGTGTACCGAGCTACTATAAATGGAAGTGACTGTTCTGAAGCTAAGAGTCATCCTTGATGATGTCAACGCTGAGAGACTTATTCTGCCGTCTCGTCCAGAGACTGTGAATGCCCTCATATTTGAGGTGAAAAATAAGCTGAACCTGGACTATGACTTTCGGCTTCAGTTTCAAGACCCAGAGTTTGACAATGCCCTATGCAATTTAGTTGACATAGAGGACCTACCATCTAAGGCAACCATTAAGATACTTAGACTGGTTGATTTAGATCAGAGTTCAATCAGCACAGATGACACAGTGTTGTTGTCTGATAACACAGATTCACCAGAGCGTCTTTGCCGATGGCCAGAGATCTTTGCTGTTCCAACATTCTCGTATGAGGTGGAGTATGCTCTAGGAGAGGGCAACTCTTCATTTGTGAGAGAGGGGAAAACACTTCGGTTAACCAGGGATCAAAAACACAACATCCTGGATGTAATGGCGGCGGAAATATATAAGCATAAAGCATATCCTAGTGCCAAACAGATTGGCAAAGCTGCAGAGGCTCTGGTGAGAAAACACCCCTGTCTAAAAGAAAACGGTTCCAAAACAGGGTATGAGGGTTGGCAGAACAGCCTGCGCTTCAAGATGGGCAACTACAGGACCAAACTGAGCAGGGCTGGAATAAAAGATGTAGCTGTAAATGCAGGAAAGCGAAGCAGGACCAATCCAGAGGCTGCATCATCCAGGGCCAACATCAAAAGACCCAGAAGAGGGGAAGTCAACTTCCTTCCCAATTATCCCCGTGGGCAATCGAAGGACACACTGGAGACCCAGAGGCTTGAGATAGTGGAGCAGTTCAGGAGGACGTCAACAGAAAGAGACATGATTCTCATTCATCAACATATGCAGCGAACCTTCGCTCTCAGGCGTGAAGAGATGGTGAATTCAGCTCCTCCCATTGTCGAACTAAAAGACAGATGGCCTGCACTTTTTTGTGAAGCCCAGGTGAGTAAAAATTTAAAACGGGCAACTAAAACGTTACAAGCACTTGTCCGTCATCGTTGTAGGAGTGCTTGGTCTGGATAAAGAGCTTTGAAGTGTTTAGTTTAATGGCAGTATGTATATTTATCTAAAAAATCCATTTTGCAAACTTGTGTTCCCCCATGCAGCTCTACAGCGAATTCCACAGGATCACCAATCAAAATCTACAATTTTCCTTCTTTTCTGCACTTGACCAATACACACCTAAGCTGCTGAAGCTCTACAAAAAGAGGAAGACTGGAAGTTTTGGGGAGAAGATGGAAGAACTTTTGATGGCATATGAGGAACAGGTGTTTTTTTTTTTTTTTTTTTTTTTTTTTTTATATATCATTCTATCAGGTGAGTTTTTTTATATATATATATACACACACACATATATATATATGTGTATGTATGTATATATATATATGTGTGTGTATGTATGTATGTGTGTATATATATATATATATATATATATATACACACATATATATATATATATATATATATATATATATACACACACACATATACACAATTAGATTGATGTTAAATGTAAACAGCGGCCCCCAACATCCTATGCATAACTTATTTTGTGTGCAACAGGATAAGAACGACATCAATGCAGCTCGAACAGCAGCCTTGGCCGGCCTACCGCTGTACTTAAAGGAGGATTCATCAGAGCTCTTCAAAACATGCAAGGTATATTTTTTTTCATGTTTCCTTCTCTATCCATGTCTCAATACCTTAATCTATGTTGCTAAGGGAAATCACTAAATGTTCTTATTCCTCCTACTGTGTGAGTTGTTTGCTCCCTTTTTAGAGCAGTTATCTACACTACCTCTGTTTCGGTGTACATTGGGCATCACATAATCTAGGCTTGAAAAGCTGTTTCCCCTTGCTCAACTAAAAGTTGAATGTTAAAATTGTAAGTAATAAGGCTGAGATGGATCAAAGGAATTAATAAATGAGTAAGAGGTTTGTTTGTGATTTAGCCACCAGGATTTTTTTTTTTAAATTGACCAAGGTTCTGTTTTCAGCGCACACACAATACAGACATTGTAGCGGATCGTGAGGAGATATTCACTGATTTTTGACATTTGTTTGCAGTTCAAGTTAGACATGTTTTAAAAATCCGGTCTCATCATGCACATAGACTTATTTGAAGAAGAAAAACTGCTCACATAACTAAAAAATAGCTGAGCATCATTTACTACCTGCTGCATGTATATTTTGTTTGTGCTATTCTAAACTTACAAGGCTTCTACAATAAATCCAGATCATCACATATACTGAACATGCCTTCCCCTTTCAGGATGAGTTTGAGGCAACCAACCAGGGAGCAGTGGCTTTGGTGGCAGTGGTCAATGAAGAAGAGGTGCCTGCAGGAGCTCCTTTTGAAACACATCACGTGTCAATCGTCCTTGAAGATCAGGTTGTAATGTCTCACAGATCTTGGCCAGATTCACTTGTGATTTTGTTTGGACTGATCTATGCTCTCCATCTGAGCTACCCTGAGAAGTTAGGGGGCTTCTTCGACTTCATCCAGGTTGTCCTCTTAAACCTTGATGATGGGAGAAAACAGCTCAAACCTAAGTTGCTGGCCTTAAGAAATGAGCTGGAGTAAAGTTGTGACCATAGTAGTTGATATTGTTTGTCATGTCAAAACATAATTTGGCTTGCATGCCAAATTATGTTTTCTGTTCTGATTGCTTAGTGTTCATGACAAGAGTTGCAAGTGTGATGCAATAGTTTTTCTGTGGTGTTGGCCACTTAATGCACACCAGATTAAAAAACAACAACATTCATGTTATTACTTGTTCAGGTGAAGACACAAAAGAAATTTTTTCTTGTGTGCTTTGAAGGTGCTGGTTGGCACAGGTTTCTACTTGACACAGCCAGATGAGCTGTATCCAGTAACTATGCTAGGCTAAGCTGCTGGCTTCCAAATTCATATAACGGCTACAAGAGTGGTATATATTTTACTTATAGGTTGTTTGTCTTTTTGATCTCTAAATAATGCCTTAAAAAATAAGCTGTTAAAAGTGTAATTTCACCATATTTTGGTTTTCTGTTTTTGTAAACAAAAAGGACGCATTGCTAGAAAGAGAGACAATAACAGAAAATGTAAGATTTAGACAGACAAAGAAAGTGTTATATGTAATACTATGCAGATAGATGGGAGTAAATATCAGGGTGGGGGGAACTAAAATGCAAGCACCAATGGACATTGCAGTAAAGAGGTGGAGTTATGGAAAATGTGGTGCTTAGTACCGGCTTTGTGCAGAGGTTAAAGATAGTATTTTTCAGCAGAGCACTGTTTTTTTTTTATTAATAATTTTAATTTATTTTTTATTTTTTTAACTTTGGGTATTTTTTTATTTTCCCTGAAGATTTAAAGAGGAAAATGTATTTGTAAAGGAAGAAATTACCTAAAAATGTGAACACTGAAATGCTTTGTGTTGCGTTGTAAGTGCTCCTCATTCAACTTAATAAATGATTGAAGTTGTATCAGACATGTGTGTTTTTATACTGAGTTAACCCAACTAGAACGGTTCAAGGCAATCGGTTTCCTCGAATGAATTAAGTTGCTAAAAGTTGTCACAACTAGAATCTAGTAATTTGCTTTAATGGAAGAAAACTGAGTTAATGAAACTTAAGTAGGAACATTTGTGGAAAGAATCCCATTCAAGTTAGTCTAACTTATTCAGATACATTATACAAACACATTTGTGATGAGTTAAGATAAATGCAATATTTAAGTATAAAATACTTTTTAGTTTAAGTTCAGTTAACTTAGTGGAATTAGTACTATTAACTTAATTTACCTAACTTACATTGACAATAAATAATTGAGTTACCTATACTCAAATCAAAGAATTGTCTATGCTTAAATAGTATAAGTTAATAAACTCAAATGATTCAAGGCAATCGGTTTCCTCGAACCGTTTGAGTTGAACTAACTCGTCAGGTTTTACAGTGTATCTGTCAATGTCAAGGACCTTCCGAGCTCTCCTGTGAATGCCAGCACCCGTCAACTGCTTCCCACAAGCTGGGCAGAACACCCTCACCCTCCAAAGGCGGTAGGGCATCCACACCATCAGCCGATGGGTGAAGAAGCGGTCGGGTGTTGGCGTTTGGTGATAAATCAGTGCTGGAACAGGGGGCTCATACCACAGCTTCAAATCTGGCCGCAGTTTGCCAGAGTGAAAGAGGGTGTTGGATATCCACCTCTGATCTTGAACAGGGATTGACTTGCTCAGCTCACCCGGCAACCAGACAGAAGCTGTAGCCCCAGTAGCAGCTAGATGGATTTCTCCTGTCCCATCCTGTTTGGGAGACAACAGCAAATAAGAATATGTTTTTTTGCATTCAAAAAGGCTACTCTCAAGATGACTTGAAACATAACCAGACAAAAAGGAGACGCTGTACTCACAGTGGCTACTTCCAGGCTGGTGCTAACAGCAGGGCTGGGGGTCCTCACAGAGGCGGTAGACGGGGTCCTCAGTGAGGATGGAGGATGAGCAGGACTGGAGGTCCTCACAGAGGATGGAGGAGGAGCGGGGCTGGGGGTCTTCCTCGCCACAATATTGGGCTTCACTGAGGCAGACTGTGACCCACCAAAGCGTGATTTAGTGAACTGCAAGGGGAAACAGAGTTAATTTTGTTATTCAGCACATACAAAATGATTTATACAAAACATGAATAACTAAGAAAATATTTACCATTGACACACTCAGAGGGGACCGCAGGAAAGAAGGCTGGGCTGCAGCACCAGTGGACAAGTCTGAAGCCACAGACTGTGGTGCTTGAGGTGACTGTAATGTATCAGCAACAGCATTGTAAGAGACCTGAGATGCAAGATAGTCAGATGTAAAAAAATTATACATCACCTTAACAGCATGGAATCCACAATTACAGACCATGGACCCTCCAAATAGGGCGGTCTGTCCACGGGCCTGCATGGGGCATTCTCAATCTGAAACAATCAGAATAGTTATTCAGCCAGTCACTCAGTGTACAGTCCATTGTCTGATATTATCTGCACCATTGTATTGACCCTTTTTCATCAAGTGACCTGCAGACTAATGACTGTAAGAAGTAATAAGCACATATTTTGCAGTACTTTACCTTTTGATAGAGGTCATGCCATTTCCGCTGCCTTGGGGCAGGTCTATTGCCTCCTCCAGCAGGCCAAACCCCTGAGCCAGCAAATGCCCTCAGCCTCGCCATCCACTCTCCATCTCCCATGGATTTATGGCTCTTAAGCTTGGTGCTCATCTAAAATAACAGAGACATATTAATAACCATAGTTACAACTATGTATGGAAGCATGGTGTGCTGAACCAACTTGTGCATACTCATAAGTACAGTAACATGAGCAAACTAGACTGCTAACGGTTTTTGTTTAGTTTTTAACAGCTTACTGTATCTACAATGATTGACATGTCATTCTTACCAAAGCTTCAGGTAGGATCATTATAAATTCCATTATTCTTTGGAGGTAGACCCACTTTAAATGAATGTAAGTAGCTACAGTAAAGGACTAGTTAATATTTACACTAAAACCGTAGAAGTTTAGACTAGGTACTGTAAGCAGACCCCGCAATGTCGACAAGTTAATACTGAATGTTGGTTACTGTACTGCACTGTCTGTACTGTAGCTAGCTAGGTAATCCATTGTGCTCTGCACGCGTGAGTTCGAATCTCATCCTCGTCGGCAAGTTATCTTTATGACATGTCCACCTTTGTCAATTGAAATTCTTCTGTCCGTTACTGCTCCTATTTAGTGCCCCCCTCCACCACTGCCTTTCCAGCAACTCTTTGATTCCTTCCTCAGCTCCTGACTATATTCCTTTTCACAATTGTGCCTGTCGTCACCTGCTTTTCTCCATGTTTTGTGAAATGGAAGGTTCTTTCACCACCGTGGGCCCAGTGCTGTAAATGACGAGGTGGCCGAGTGGTTAAGGCGATGGACTGCTAATCCATTGTGCTCTGCAAGCGTGAGTTCGAATCTCATCCTCTTAGGCAAGTTATCTTTATGACATGTCCACCTTTGTCAATTGAAATTCTTCTGTCCCTTACTGCTCCTATTTAGAGCCCCCCTCCACCACTGCCTTTCCAGCAACTCTTTGATTCCTTCCTCAGCTCCTGACTATATTCCTTTTCACAATTGTGCCTGTCGTCACCTGCTTTTCTCCATGTTTTGTGAAATGGAAGGTTCTTTCACCACCGTGGGCCCTGTGCTGTAAATGACGAGGTGGCCGAGTGGTTAAGGCGATGGACTGCTAATCCATTGTGCTCTGCACGCGTGACTTCGACGCTCATCCTCTTAGGCAAGTTATCTTTATGACATGTCCACCTTTGTCAATTGAAATTCTTCTGTCCCTTACTGCTCCTATTTAGTGCCCCCCTCCACCACTGCCTTTCCAGCAACTCTTTGATTCCTTCCTCAGCTCCTGACTATATTCCTTTTCACAATTGTGCCTGTCGTCACCTGCTTTTCTCCATGTTTTGTGAAATGGAAGGTTCTTTCACCACCGTGGGCCCAGTGCTGTAAATGACGAGGTGGCCGAGTGGTTAAAGCGATGGACTGCTAATCCATTGTACTCTGCACGAGTGAGTTTGAATCTCATCCTCGTCGGCAAGTTATCTTTATGACATGTCCACCTTTGTCAATTGAAATTCTTCTGTCCCTTACTGCTCCTATTTAGTGCCCCCCTCCACCATTGCCTTTCCAGCAACTCTTTGATTCCTTCCTCAGCTCCTGACTATATTCCTTTTCACAATTGTGCCTGTCGTCACCTGCTTTTCTCCATGTTTTGTGAAATGGAAGGTTCTTTCACCACCGTGGGCCCAGTGCTGTAAATGATGAGGTGGCCGAGTGGTTAAGGCGATGGACTGCTAATCCATTGTGCTCGGCATGCGTGAGTTCAAATCTCATCCTAGTCGGCAAGTTATCGTCATGACATGTCCACCTTTGTCAATTGAAATTCTTCTGTCCCTTACTAATCCTATTTAGTGCCCCCCTCCACCACTGCCTTTCCAGCAACTCTTTGATTCCTTCCTCAGCTCCTGACTATATTCCTTTTCACAATTGTGCCTGTCGTCACCTGCTTTTCTCCATGTTTTGTGAAATGGAAGGTTCTTTCACCACCGTGGGCCCAGTGCTGTAAATGACGAGGTGGCCGAGTGGTTAAGGCGATGGACTGCTAATCCATTGTGCTCTACATGCGTGAGTTCAAATCTCATCCTCGTCGGCAAGTTATCGTCATGACATGTCCACCTTTGTTTCAGCCTAAACCATACAACGGAACGTTAACTCCAATTCAACCAACACAATTGCTACCAAGACAAACACAGCAGTCGTCTAGTACTGTAACGTAGTAGTACAATTTACCGGGGCAGCTTCTCGGATTTTGCGTTGTTACTGACGCTTATTATGAACTTGCGATTTTCCACTAAATAAATGTCAAGCTTATTTATGTTTTGGGGGGCATATTTTCAGTTAGCAGATGGTACTGTTTGAATCGCAATTCCATCTTCTATTCTACAGTACTGCCGGTAACGTCGTAGAATAATCTTCAAAGGGGGTTCTTTATTCATGAATTAATGCAATGAGTAGGCTAAATGCATGAAAATATCACGAGAAGGGAAAAACTTAAAAGGACGTTTACGTCATAGAGATTAGGTCAATTTTTACACCGGTCTGCCAAATTTATTCGTTTTGATTCAACGATGAGGATGCCTTTTGCAGGGGAAATGAGAAGATCTATTTCATTCTACACTTCACTCGTATTTTCAGTTGTAAATGAGCAGCAAAAAAAAAAGCTTTTAAATCTATGTAATCTTTATAAATAATAAGTATGCATTTTTATATAAAATATACAGAAATATCAGTTTTAAAAATGTCATTCAAAAACGGACCCCTGTGCAACCGACGCAAGCAAGCACAAACTACAATTTCCCCAGAAAGTGTACCCTCTCTAGTTAACTTTAGTTTATTACATACTGTAATCTGCAATGTATATTTCATAAAGTAACAATTTCAGCATCCCACCTGACTGGCTGCAGCAGTCCCGGTCAACATAGATAGCCTCAGGCTCAGCTTGTCCAGCATTCTCATAACGTGTGATGATTCCCTGGCACAACTCTTCCAGCCCTGCACCTTCACCTGTCGTCAGAACACTGTTCAGAACCTGGCCAAGCTCGATGTTGGACATCCATGCAGCGGAGTCCCCTATACTGCCAGCCAGCTTCTTGGTGATCTGAAAAACACAAAAACAGAACGTTCTAAAAAAAACTGTACAAGCTTACTAAAACTAGAGAGGGTACAATTTCTGGGGAAATTGTAGGGTGTGCTTGCTTGCGTCGGTTGGACAGGGGTCCGTTTTTTAATGACATTTTTACAACTGATATTTTTGTATTTTATATAAAAATGCATACTTATTATTTATAAAGATTACATAGATTTAAAAGCATTTTTTTTTGCTGCTCATTTACAACTGAAAATACGAGTGAAGTGTAGAATGAAATGGATGTCTTCTCATTTCCCCAAGAGGCAAGAGGCAGCCTCATCGTTGAATCAAAATGAATTTGGCAGACCGGTGTACAAATTGACCTAATCTCTATGACTTAAACGTCCTTTTAAGTTTTTCCCTTCTCGTGATATTTTCATGCATTTAGCCTACTCATTGCATTCATTCATTAATAAAGAACCCCCTTTGAAGATTATTCTACAACGTTGCCCGGCAGTAGAAGATGGAATCGCGATTCAAACAGTACCATCTGCTAACGGAAAATATGCCCCCCAAAACGTAAATAAGCTTGACATTTATTTAGTGGAAAATCGCTCATTCATAAAAAGCTCACTGGTAGCAATCATTGTCAGTAACAACGCAAAATGCGATATAGCCCTGTGTGGAGAAGCTGCCCCGGTAAATTGTACTACTACGGCACAGTACTAGACTACTGCTGTGTTCGTCTTGGTAGCGATTGCGTTGGTTGAATTGGATTTAACGTTCCGTTGTACGGTTTAAACTTAAATTAATTATTTTCATGAACAGATTGACAACGTTTAGGCTGTGGCAATGAAGTTCAGGTTAGTAGTTAGATAGACTTTTGATTTAAGTAAGGGGAGTGCCGAACATGTTCTGTCGCCGTTTGACTTCCTACAGTTAGGAAACATCTAGATAGCTAGATGTTTTTGTAGTGTGTCTCACGTAAGCTACAGCGTTGCAGTGAGCTACACTGGTTTGAAACCACAGGTAATGGTTTTTTCACCAACAAATCGTTTACTAATGTCAGAATAAACCCTACAACGAAAATGTATATGTGAGGAATGTTTATTTTAACGATTGAAAACAGATAACGCTACATCATAGACCACTGTAGTATGTGTTGCCCGGGCAACACAGGCTAATGTCATGATGCTAATACTTCAGTGACATAGTAGACTACTGTTTCCGAAAGTAGATGTACTTCCTTCATAAAATCAGCTTATATTGTACATTACACATCACAATTGTGTGTCATATCACAAAGTAAAATTAGTAAATAGTTATCACCTGGCCTCTTTGCTTGTGGCATTTCTGCAGCTGCCTTGCAGTAAAGCTATAGTTAGCCTAGCTATCTCCCAGAAGTTAACGAGCTGCTAAACTAATATTCTGCTAGAGGTAGTCACGCGAGTTTTCGTGACGTAAGTAGCGTCATTGACTGTGGTTAGCAAGTTAGCCACCGTTAGCTTCACTTTTCGACACAAAAACGTAATTTCTACTTAAACCGTGCAACGGAACGTAAATCCCAATACAAGCAACTCAATCGGTACCAGGACGAAACGTTTGACACCTAGGTTGTCTATGTAGGCCAAATATTGACTGAGTTTTAGGGGGGCAAAAATAATAATAATAATATATATGTGAGAGAACAAAGGTTGTGCCCTTGCCGAAGGCAAAGCACACCCAATAATATATATGTGAGAGAACAAAGGTTGTGCCCTTGCCGAAGGCAAAGCACACCCAATGAAACACTGTTGTTGTTGTTGTTTTTACTGTTTATTACTTCTATAGTCTTTTCCTATTTAACCTACACCAAAATCTAAAATATTTATATAAATATTTACAGAATATCCGTATTCTTCTGATAACCAGTAGCAGCTAATCAAAATATATACTTTACTGCTTTTTACAATGGGAGAAAATGAATAGTGAGCAGAATTAAGTTCAAGTTATCGTTGATGCGGCCCTCCAACACATTTCAGGTTTCTCATGTGGCCCCTTGTAAAAATTAATTACGGACCCCTGAGTTACGGAGCTGGGCCATGGAGCTAGGATTTTGATGCTAGGGAGAGTGTGAGAAGATGATTTAGCCAAGGCCAAAGGGTAAGAAGGCCAAATTACAGGTGTTGGCCATCTGAAGGGCATGCGACAGCAAGGTGGGACCTGCTATAAGACTTTGAGCTATGAAATGTTAGGTCTCAGTTCAGGGAAGTGCTTTTAAACCGTAGCACTTTCTATTTTGAAATGTTTTATTTTGCTTAAAATGTTTTAGTTTGGCAGCTCAGTGAAGCACTTAAAAGATTTTTATTTTTATATACAGTATGATTATGCTTCAAATAAAAAATATATTTACCTACACCTTATTCTTGTTTAAGATCATTTACATAATATATATGAATGTACATGGAGCGTGATAAAAAGAGGGTACAATTTCTGGAAAAATTGTAGGGTGTGCTTGCTTGCGTTGGTTGCAGAGTGGTGCGTTTTTTACTGACATTTTTACAACTGATATTTCTGTTTCTTATATACTAGTGTAATAATTGGACCAATACACTGTTCCTATTGGTCTAGAAGACGTTCTCAAAAGTTAATAAGTCTGTTTATATACCTCCTGAAAGTTTGCAGAGGTAAATAAACGTTTTACGGACCTAGCAACAAGCGGTTGCCTTGGAGATGTAGCCATTGACCTTAACAACGTTGCATCTGCTCGGCAACAAAGTAGCCTAAAAAGCCCCAAAAAAAGCCTAAAACAACCAAATACGGTTTTTGCACAGGTCCGCAAACGCCCCGCAATCGCTTCCCGTTTTAAAGAAGTATCTGAAGCAGACAAAAGACGAATTGATGTTGTTGATATGATATATTTTAACATCCTCCCCCCCCCCCATTGACGAGTTCTCGTCCCACCCCACTAACACTGCCACTGACACCTTGTTAACCACTTTAACTGCATCACTTGACTCTCTCTGTCCCCTGTCAACCAGGCCTGCACGATGTTCTCCCTCCTGCCCGTGGCTTACGGATGTTATCCGTGAAGAACGGTCCACCCTTCGGGCAGCTGAGAGGAGATGGCGCAAGTCCAAAGGCGGTCCGGACCTTGATAAGTATCACTCCCTCCTCAAATCCTTCTCTTCTCACATAACTGGTGCTAAAACCCTCTACTTTCTGAACAAAATTAACTCTGCTTCAAACCCCCACAAACTTTTTTCTACCTTCTCCACGCTTCTTAACCCACCTCCCCCACCCCCTCCCTCCACCCTGACAGCAGACGACTTCTCCTCCTTCTTTGAGAAAAAAGTCGCCGACATTAGCAGTCGGCTCCCTAAGCCCACCTGTCCTACCCTCTCACCCTCCATGACAGACCCGACTAAATGTCTAAACTCTTTTTCTCCCCTGTCTGAGGCAGAGATCTCTGACCTCATTCTCTCTCATCGCCCCACCTCCTGTCCCCTTGATCCTATACCCTCCCCTCTCTTTCAAACCATCTCCCCTCCATCATAACTTTTCTTCTCCATGTCCTAAACTCCTCTCTTACCTCTGGCACCTTCCCCTCTGCCTTCAAACAGGCTAGAGTTACCCCTCTACTCAAAAAACCCTCCCTTAACCCTGCCGTTCTCCAGAACTACAGACCGGTATCACTGTTACCCTTCCTTTCAAAAACAATTGAACGTGCTGTATCTAACCAACTGTCTAACTTTCTCTCTCAGAACAACCTGCTTGACCCCAACCAATCGGGCTTCAAGACTGGCCACTCCACAGAGACTGCCCTCCTTTCAGTCACCACTGCCCTCCAGTCTGCCAGAGCGGCTTCCAGGTCATCTGTCATCATTCTGCTGGACCTTTCTGCAGCGTTTGATACGGTTAACCACCAGATCCTGCTCGCCAGACTTTCTGAGAAGGGCATCACTGGCACTGCACTCCAGTGGATCTCATCCTACCTGTCGGGAAGATCCTACCAGGTTTCCTGGGGAGGCAAACTGTCAGGCCCTCGCCAGCTCTCCACTGGTGTCCCACAGGGCTCCGTCCTTGGACCCCTCCTCTTCTCTCTGTACACCACCTCACTTGGACCAATCATCACCTCCCATGGCTTCTCCTACCACTGCTACGCTGACGACACGCAGCTGTACCTGTCGTTCCCCCCGACAGATCCGGGGATCTCAGCTAGGATTGAGGCCTGCCTCACAGACATCTCCGCCTGGATGACCGAGCACCACCTCCAGCTGAACCTCGCCAAAACAGAACTTGTCATCATCCCGGCTAAACCCTCCATCTCCCACGATCTCTCAATCACCCTGGGATCTGCGACGGTGACCCCTTCATCCTCTGCCAGGAACCTTGGGGTTACCATGGACGACGAGCTCTCCCTCACGGCCCACATTGCTGCGGTCTCCCGGTCGTGTAGATTCACCCTCTACAACATCCGGAAGATCAGGAGATACCTGTCTGAGCACTCCACCCAGCTGCTAGTCCAAGCACTTGTCCTCTCCAAGTTGGACTATTGCAACTCGCTGCTCGCTGGTCTCCCAGCATGTGCAACCCGTCCTCTTCAGAGGATTCAGAACGCAGCGGCCCGCCTGGTCTACAATCTACCCAGACGCTCCCATGTTACCCCGCTCCTCATCTCTCTCCACTGGCTACCTATCATGGCCCGTATCAGATTCAAGACCCTGGTATTGACCTTCCGAGCAGTGAACGGGACTGCACCCGTCTACATCAAGTCTCTCCTGCAGCCCTACACCCCCACCCGTCACCTACGGTCTTCTTCAGACAACCGCCTGGTGGTCCCACCGCTCAAGACCGCCCGGTCCCAACACAAGCTCTTCTCCTGTCTGGCCCCCCAGTGGTGGAATCAACTCCCCACTTCCATCAGAGACACTGACTGTCTCTCCACCTTCAAGAAAAGGCTCAAGACGCACTTGTTCCGGGAGTACAACGGTACTTAGGAATGGTTCGCTTGACCCGATGTTAGTTTCCTCAAGGATCACAATGACTCTTGCTTAGAGACTTGTTGCTCTTGTGGTTAGTGGTAACTGACTTAAATTTTTGTACTCGCTGTGATATATTGTTTTATTATTGTTGCTTGCTTTTTTTTCCCACAGGTACACTTGCACTTATAGCAGTTCATGTTGTTTAATTGTAACTTGTTTAACTACATGCTCTTATGGTTCTTCCCTTTGGCACTTATTTTGGTTGTTCACAATGTGTGCTTCATGTTTTGGCTACTCGCAATGTTTTGTGGCTATCTCGTTGTTATGATCAGTGACATATGCACTTTGTAAAGCTCTCTCTTGGAAGTCGCTTTGGATAAAAGCGTCTGCTAAATGAATAAATGTAAATATGTTGCGTTGGAGATGTAGTGACGTCACCAGTGCAAGTGCAGCTGATTGCTCTGACAACATAAGAAACCAAATGTTTACTCCTCGACAGGTCAGGAAACGCTTTGTCGCCTCGATTTGTTAAAACAATTTGTTTTTGTAAACCTCGACCTACGGTCTCGGTTAACAAACGTTTTAACAAATCTCGGTTTACAAAGGCGTTTGCAGACCTGTCAAGGAGTAAACATTTGCTGTATATTTTATATAATAATGCATACTTATTATTTATAAAGATTACATAGATTTAAATGCATATTTCTTTTGCTGCTCATTTACAACTCAAAATACTAAGAGTGAAGTGTAGAATGAAATAGTTGTCTTCTCATTTCCCAAGAGGAAATGGTGATTAGAAGCCTCATAGTTGAATCAAAACGAATAAATTTGGCAGACCGGTGTAAAAATTGACCTAATCTCTATGACTTAAACGTCCTTTCAAGTTTTTCCCTTCTCGTGATATTTTCAGGCATTTAGCCTACTCATATTGCACTCATTCATTAATAAAGAACCCCCTTTGAAGATTATTCCAAAAACGACGTTACCGTCAGTAGAGTTATCTCAGATGGAATCGCGATTCAAACAGTACCATCTGCTAACTGAAAATATGCCCCCAAAAACATAAATAAGCTTGACATTTATTTAGTAGAAAATCGCTCATTCATAAAAAGCTCACTGGTAGCGATCATTGTCAGTAACAACGCAAAATGCGATATAGCCCTGTGTGGAGAAGCTGCCCCGGTAAATTGTAATACTACGGTACAGTACTAGACTACTGCTGTGTTTGTCGGACGGCCTCGGGAAGCAGACGGGCGACGTGACGTCTGGCGTCAGAGAAACCGCGGTCGGACCCGTCTGCCAAGCGGCTGTGCGGAGGCCCTTGGGAAGCAGACGGGCCACGTTGACCTAGATTAAATTGATAAGGTGGGAACGGCGGGAGACAAATGAAACCGCAGCTGGACCTCTTCGCCGAGCCCACGGCCGAGAGGGGTCGTCGCAGGCCAACATTTCAAAGACGGCCTTTACGATTCGACGATTCTTGATCGCTCTTTGGCGGTCGAATTAGGGAGGCGTCCTTAGAATAATTTGTCCATGCAATCACGTAAGCTGTAGGCAAGTGCTACTAACACACATTCCGTGTTTTACTCATGAGCACACGCCACACAGACCTGCAACTTGGCAGAAGGGTCCGACCGCGGTTTTCTCTGACGCCTGGCCAATTCTCCCGCTGAGAGGGATCGCCAATCGTCGAATCTTAAAAGGCCGCGCGCGCGCGGTTGGACCTAAAATAAAGTGGACGAGACGAGGTCGGAGAGACGCGTCGATTTCATTTGTCTCCCTTTGTTGCGACCTTATCAATTTAATATAGGTCAACGTTGCCCGTCTCATTTCGAGGGCCGCCGCACGGCCGCTTGGCAGACGGGTCCGACCGCTGTTTTCATTTGTATGCCGCCATTCTGACCTTATCAATTTAATCTAGGTCAACGTGGCCCGTCTGATTCCGAGGGCCTCCGCACGGACGCTTGGCAGACGGGTCCGACCGCGGTTTCTCTGAAGCCAGACGTCACACTCATTCTACCGCCGAGAGGGGTCGCTGATTGTCGAATCGTAAAGGCGTCATTAGACTCAGGAGAGATGTTGGAGGCGTGGATCTAACCTTGTCAAGGTGAGAGAGCCCAATGACGCCTACCTAATTCGACCGCCGTAATTGACAACGCAGACACTGCGGTGGGTCACAACGACCCGCGGACAGCTCCACCTAGTGTTAACTAGTGATATAACCTGATATATAAACTTCTGGGGTGGGCGGCGGGTTCATAATTGACAACGCAGACACTGCGCTGGGTCACAATGACCCGGAGACAGCTCCACCTAGTGTTAACTAGTGATATAACGTGATATATACACTTTGACAACGCAGACTTTTTTTAGTTTTAAAGGTTTTATTCACAACGGACACAACACAAGAAAGGCGTGGGGCCTAGACCCCACTCACCCAACCGACACTGACCGCACAAACCCCAATCCCAATAAACACATCATAGACACCACAATAAACCATCACCCTTCCCATCCCCCACACCCCCAGCCCCTTACACACACAAAATAACCTAACGCAGACACTGCGGTGGGTCACAATGACCTGAGGGCAGCGCAAGTGTTCCTCCTAGTTTTAACTGTTGATATTATGTGATATACCCCTCCCCTACGTATCTACGTTTTTGTATTAGGAAGAGTCGCACCGACACGGCGGTGACAGGGTTAATACAAAAATTATAATTATTTATTTTTTATTAGGTAAAAGTATCGCTACACGACGGTGGGTCACAATGACCCGAAGGTAGCACAAGGGGTAGGTATAGTTATCGCAACACGACGATGGGTCACAATGACCCGAAGGTAGCACAAGGGGTAGGTATAGTTATCTAGAAGCCTGGTAACGAACATGCATTTGAATCAGGTGTGTTGGAGCCAAGAAACCTCTAAAAACATGCAGGACAGGGTTAAGAACCACTGATCTAAAGCATGCTGGCCTGAGGACAAGGGTTGAGAACCACTGCCTTAGACCGTCTCAGTGCCCGCTGGCTTGTTGAAGAACCATATCAACTGGTTCATAAGCCCAAATGCCCATTTGACATGATAAAGGCGTGTCCTCGCTCTGTGTCCTTGTTTGTTTGTGTGTGGGTGTGCAGTGAGATTCTGTTGTTGGCTAGGAAGAAGTTTCCGTAGTGTAGTGGTTATCACGTTCGCCTCACATGCGAAAGGTCCCCGGTTCGACACCGGGCGGAAACACGTCCCCTTTTATCAGCAGTCTCGTAAATAATTGATGTATTGTCGACAGTTACGAGTTTGTTGGAGTACCCTGGGCCCGGTTTTTCAAAAGTAATCCACTAGGATTTTGGATAACGGATTGGATCAAATCTTGAAAATGGGTTTTTCAAAAGAAAAAACGGATTACATAATCGGATTAGATCACGTAATCCAATCTTGGTTTTGATCCGGATCAAACCTTTAGTTTGGGTTTTTCAGAACTTTTTTGTAGGATTTGGATCACTTTGATCCAAAAAATCGGGATTAAACTGATCCCGTCAGAAGGGTGGATTCAGCGTGGATTTCATGCCCAAAATGTAATGAAAACTTTTAAAATGTATCAAATAATACTAAATTTGGATCATGCAGTATCTGACAAGATATCCTATTTATTCATAAGGTTTTAATTTTATTTGTACATCCGTCAGGCTACAGTGATTAGGTAGGCTTTAAGGTATTCAGCCTTTCAGTATAGGCCTACAGCAAAGTAGAAAGAGTTTGGCCTCATAAAATAATCCCCCAAACAGCTGTAAAAATTGACCAAAAACAATACATTTTATTCTGTCACTAATTGACATATATATATTCATCGCAATCGAAAATATTTTTGTTTTTAGAATATTTATTAGTGATGCATGCAATGATTACAGAATAACCAAATAAATGCAAAGATTGGCAATCACTGATTTTTTAAATCCCAAACAAATCCAAATCAGAAATAGTGTCTAACTATTGCGTCCCTTGTTGCACGTCCTGTTTGCTCGTTCTGGCAGAATGCAGGAGGTTGGTTAGGGTCTCCAAGGGGCTCAGGTGCTTTATTGTCAGCACAGAGAGGGACATTGCGCTTAGTAGCGATGTTGTGCAGGACAATACAGGCAAGGGTTATGTTGCATGCTTTCCGTGGTTCCGCTCTCAGGTAGTTAAGGCATGCAAAGCGCCTCTTAAGAACTCCATTTAAACGCTCAATTGCACATCTTGCTCTGCAATGAGCAGTGTTGAAGCGTGCCTGCGCCGGTGTATTTGCTGTTAGAAAAGGAGTCATCAGCCATGGTAGGAGTGGGTAGGCACTGTCTCCTAATATTATGCCATCCGGTCGGTTGGTTTGGAGGTCTCTATATAGAGCGCTTTCCCTCAGGATGCGTGCATCATGGACAGACCCAGGCCACTTGACAACGCAGTTGGTGATGATGAGGTCAGCATCACACACAATTTGGACATTGATGCTGTGCCTCCCCTTTCTGTTTATTAACTCCCACTCATTCTCGTGAGGTGCTTGTATATGCAGATGTGTGCAGTCGATTGCTCCAATAGTATTGGGCATATTCCCCAAAAGAAAAAAGCTGCGCTTGGCCTGGGCAATCTGGTTGTCCTTTGGAAAAGAAACAAATTCATTGACCAGGCTGGCCAGTGCGATTGACACATCTCTCACCACATCACACACAGCTGATTTCACCACTCCCATATAGTCACCAACATTTTGATAGAAAGTCCCACATGCATAAAATCGGAGAGCAATGAGGATCTGGTCTTCCACAGACAGACCGTGACTCCTTTGGGTTCTGTGTTGAAGTTTTGGCCTGAGAAGGTTCACAAGGTACTCTATATCAGCCTTCCCAAAGCGAAACCGGACATACAGCTCCTCAGTGGTGTATTGCTCCAGTGGCTTGGTACGTTCAACATACACCCTTTGACGGTATCCTCTCCTGGCAAAGTGGTGGTGGCGGTGGACAACACCTGCCATTTCACTGTCTCTCTGTGAATCCTCTGAGAAAGGCTGATTTATATGGCTGTGTAGTTGGTCTTTTCAAACACACCTATTACAACTGATTGGTTTTGGCTTGTGGAACCATGGACTCAAGAAGCTGTAACTTCACTGCTGCTGAAACCAATGCACTACTAGAGGGTGTTCGGTGCCATTATGGAACAATAGTGGGAAGTTTTAATTCTGCTAAGGATACCAACAAAAAGAAAAATGATGTTTGGATTTTAATCACAGAAAATGTGAATGCCATAGGGTCTGGCCAGAAGAGGACCACAGACCAAATCAAATTGCGGTGGAAGAATCTTAAGGCCAGGGCAACAAAGCACCATGCTGAAGCCAAAAACCCACAAACAGGCAACAAGCCATTTAAGAGGGGAGATTACACAGATGTGGTCCTCGACATCATTGGAGGTGAGAAGTCGCAAGCTCTCCATGGTATTCAAGGTGTTGTAGGGGATGGCGAGCCTTGGATTGAGGAGGAGGAGAATCTGACAGTTCCTCCTGAGGCTGATCCAGAGCGCGTATTTATATTGGATCTCAGCTCTGTTCCTGAGGAAGAAGCTGGATCCTCATTGGTTGAGCCAGTGGTAGTTGCCACAGGATCTCAGAGGAAAGACTTGAAGCGCCCTTCACCAAACAAAGATGATGATTACAAGGCACTTCTGCAAAAAGAGACTGAAAGGGCAGAAGCACAGCTTCGTCTGGCAGAGGAACAACTGACTCTGACCAAACTGCAGCAAACCAAGGCCAGACTTGAGATCCGCCTCCTAAAGGCTACGCTCAGACAAGCTGGTCTCTCCACATCAGATGAGGAAGTCTGAAATTATTGTGGATTATTTGACAGTCTTTTTTTTAATTCAATACATCTATATTTGAAACTTGTTATAAATATCCTCAATGTACAGTGTTTGTGTTGTAGGTCTCAGATGAGCGGACTGCTGGAAGAGGATGGGGTGGGGGTTTTCTTGTTTTTAATTTTTTTTAAATGTGTGTGTTTTCATTTCAAATAAAAATAAACTTATATTGACCCCACACTGGCTATTCTACTTGTTGCTCTTTATATATGGTTCTACATTGTGATTTCCTATCCTGTTTGAGCACTGGTTATCCAGATTTGGTGATCCTGAAAAGTTCCTATCCGGATCAGATTGATCCAATACGATGTTGCTTTGAAAAACTGGCTCAAAAGTAAGATGGATTACGTGATCACGGATCGCAAAAAAAAGGATTACTAAATCCGGATCAATTTTATCCGGATTGAACCTTTTGAAAAACCGGGCCCTGGTGCCACATGCTCCGTCGTTTTCTGTAGAGCTTGGTAAGGGTCCAATCAGGTCTAACACATGCAGAACAGGGAAACCTGAGGTCCAGGATTGGGAAAGGTTGCTTTGGACAATCTCATTTGTTGCTAGCTTGCTGAAGAAGAGTATCAACTAGTTCATGAGCCCAAATGCCCATGTCAAGATTTGAAATGTGTGTCCTTGTTCTGTTTCCTTGTTACTTGCGTGTTTGTGTGTGCACTGGGCTTCTGTCTTTCAGGAGTTGGCAGTTTCCGTAGCGTAGCGGTTATCACGTTCGCTTAACACGTGAAAGGTCCCTTGTTCGAGACCGGGCGGAAACATGTCCCATTTTATCAGCAGTCTCGTAAATAATTGATGCATTGTCGACAGTTACAAGTTTGTTGGAGTACCCTGGTGCCACATGCTCCGTCGTTTTCTGTAGAGCTTGGTAAGGGTCCAATCAGGTCTTACACATGCAGAGCAGGGAAACCTGAGGTCCAGGATTGGGAAAGTTTGCTTTGGACAATCTCATTTGTTGCTAGCTTGCTGAAGAAGAGTATCAACTAGTTCATGAGCTGAAATGCCCATGTCAAGATTTTAAATGTGTGTCCTTGTTCTGTTTCCTTGTTACTTGCGTGTTTGTGTGTGCACTGGGCTTCTGTCTTTCAGGAGTAGGCAGTTTCCGTAGTGTAGCGGTTATCACGTTCGCTTAACATGCGAAAGGTCCCCGGTTCGAGACCGGGCGGAAACTTCTGCATCTTTCCTCGGTTTTCGTCCAATGGCGATCCTCTCGAGAGTAGTTAATGTCCCATGTAGTCCCAATGTCCCAAGAAGTCCTATGATTCAGTGGAGTTGACATGTCATTCTTTGAAATGGGAAGTCAGCTACCCTGGTGCCACTTGTGCGGATTCGCCTTTTAAGCCGTTCCGTTGTTTCTACCAGTCGGTAGAATCCCGTTCAGCAAGATTACCATGAATGTCATGGGCCAAGGACCTTTGTTACTTCTGAGACCTTCAGACCTGTCGTTCGCGATCCTGGTCCCACCTGCCCTGCCCTGCCCTGCATGTTTGAGATGTTTCCCTGCTCCAACACACCCAATTCAAATAAGTGGGTCGTTATGTAGCTCTCTAGAAGCCTGGTAACGAACATGCATTTGAATCAGGTGTGTTGGAGCCAAGAAACCTCTAAAAACATGCAGGACAGGGGTTCCCTGAGGACAGGGTTAAGAACCACTGATCTAAAGCATCCTGGCCTGAGGACAAGGGTTGCGAACCACTGCCTTAGACCGTCTCAGTGCCCGCTGACTTGTTGAAGAACCATATCAACTGGTTCATGAGCCCAAATGCCCATTTGACATGATAAAGGCGTGTCCTCGTTCTGTGTCCTTGTTTGTGTGTGTGCAGTGAGATTCTGTTGTTGGTTAGGAAGAAGTTTCCGTAGTGTAGTGGTTATCACGTTCGCCTCACACGCGAAAGGTCCCCGGTTCGAGACCGGGCGGAAACATGTCCCCTTTTATCAGAAGTCTCGTAAATAATTGATGCATTGTCGACAGTTACAAGTTTGTTGGAGTACCCTGGTGCCACATGCTCCGTCGTTTTCTGTAGAGCTTGGTAAGGGTCCAATCAGGTCTAACGCATGCAGAGCAGGGAAACCTGAGGTCGAGGATTGGGAAAGGTTGCTTTGAACAATCTCATTTGTTGCTAGCTTGCTGAAAAAGAGTATCAACTAGTTCATGAGCCGAAATTCCCATGTCAAGATTTTAAATATGTGTCCTTGTTCTGTTTCCTTGTTACTTGCGTGTTTGTGTGTGCACTGGGCTTCTGTCTTTCAGGAGTTGGCAGTTTCCGTAGTGTAGCGGTTATCACGTTCGCTTAACACGCGAAAGGTCCCTGGTTCGAGACCGGGTGGAAACTTCTGCATCTTTCCTCGGTTTTCGTCCAATGGCGATCCTCTCGAGAGTAGTTAATGTCCCATGTAGTCCCAATGTCCCAAGAAGTCCCATGATTCAGTGGAGTTGACATGTGATTCTTTGAAATGGGAAGTCAGCTACCCTGGTGCCACTTGTGCGGATTCGCCTTTTAAGCCGTTCCGTTGTTTCTACCAGTCGGTAGAATCCCGTTCAGCAAGATTACCATGAATGTCATGGGCCAAGGACCTTTGTTACTTCTGAGACCTTCAGACCTGTCGTTCGCGATCCTGGTCCCACCTGCCCTGCCCTGCATGTTTGAGATGTTTCCCTGCTCCAACACACCCAATTCAAATAAGTGGGTCGTTATGTAGCTCTCTAGAAGCCTGGTAACGAACATGCATTTGAATCAGGTGTGTTGGAGCCAAGAAACCTCTAAAAACATGCAGGACAGGGGTTCCCTGAGGACAGGGTTAAGAACCACTGATCTAAAGCATCCTGGCCTGAGGACAAGGGTTGCGAACCACTGCCTTAGACCGTCTCAGTGCCCGCTGACTTGTTGAAGAACCATATCAACTGGTTCATGAGCCCAAATGCCCATTTGACATGATAAAGGCGTGTCCTCGTTCTGTGTCTTTGTTTG
Organism: Osmerus eperlanus; assembly: GCF_963692335.1. Classification (NCBI taxonomy): domain Eukaryota; kingdom Metazoa; phylum Chordata; class Actinopteri; order Osmeriformes; family Osmeridae; genus Osmerus; species Osmerus eperlanus. The sequence goes on along the minus strand of NC_085028.1, from coordinate 21,020 downwards.
TGTGTGTGCAGTGAGATTCTGTTGTTGGTTAGGAAGAAGTTTCCGTAGTGTAGTGGTTATCACGTTCGCCTCACACGCGAAAGGTCCCCGGTTCGAGACCGGGCGGAAACATGTCCCCTTTTATCAGAAGTCTCGTAAATAATTGATGCATTGTCGACAGTTACAAGTTTGTTGGAGTACCCTGGTGCCACATGCTCCGTCGTTTTCTGTAGAGCTTGGTAAGGGTCCAATCAGGTCTAACGCATGCAGAGCAGGGAAACCTGAGGTCCAGGATTGGGAAAGGTTGCTTTGAACAATCTCATTTGTTGCTAGCTTGCTGAAAAAGAGTATCAACTAGTTCATGAGCCGAAATTCCCATGTCAAGATTTTAAATATGTGTCCTTGTTCTGTTTCCTTGTTACTTGCGTGTTTGTGTGTGCACTGGGCTTCTGTCTTTCAGGAGTTGGCAGTTTCCGTAGTGTAGCGGTTATCACGTTTGCTTAACACGCGAAAGGTCCCTGGTTCGAGACCGGGTGGAAACTTCTGCATCTTTCCTCGGTTTTCGTCCAATGGCGATCCTCTCGAGAGTAGTTAATGTCCCATGTAGTCCCAATGTCCCAAGAAGTCCCATGATTCAGTGGAGTTGACATGTGATTCTTTGAAATGGGAAGTCAGCTACCCTGGTGCCACTTGTGCGGATTCGCCTTTTAAGCCGTTCCGTTGTTTCTACCAGTCGGTAGAATCCCGTTCAGCAAGATTACCATGAATGTCATGGGCCAAGGACCTTTGTTACTTCTGAGACCTTCAGACCTGTCGTTCGCGATCCTGGTCCCACCTGCCCTGCCCTGCATGTTTGAGATGTTTCCCTGCTCCAACACACCCAATTCAAATAAGTGGGTCGTTATGTAGCTCTCTAGAAGCCTGGTAACGAACATGCATTTGAATCAGGTGTGTTGGAGCCAAGAAACCTCTAAAAACATGCAGGACAGGGGTTCCCTGAGGACAGGGTTAAGAACCACTGATCTAAAGCATCCTGGCCTGAGGACAAGGGTTGCGAACCACTGCCTTAGACCGTCTCAGTGCCCGCTGACTTGTTGAAGAACCATATCAACTGGTTCATGAGCCCAAATGCCCATTTGACATGATAAAGGCGTGTCCTCGTTCTGTGTCCTTGTTTGTGTGTGTGCAGTGAGATTCTGTTGTTGGTTAGGAAGAAGTTTCAGTAGTGTAGTGGTTATCAGGTTCGCCTCACACGCGAAAGGTCCCTGGTTCGAGACCGGGCGGAAACATGTCCCCTTTTATCAGAAGTCTCGTAAATAATTGATGCATTGTCGACAGTTACAAGTTTGTTGGAGTACCCTGGTGCCACATGCTCCGTCGTTTTCTGTAGAGCTTGGTAAGGGTCCAATCAGGTCTAACGCATGCAGAGCAGGGAAACCTGAGGTCCAGGATTGGGAAAGGTTGCTTTGAACAATCTCATTTGTTGCTAGCTTGCTGAAAAAGAGTATCAACTAGTTCATGAGCCGAAATTCCCATGTCAAGATTTTAAATATGTGTCCTTGTTCTGTTTCCTTGTTACTTGCGTGTTTGTGTGTGCACTGGGCTTCTGTCTTTCAGGAGTTGGCAGTTTCCGTAGTGTAGCGGTTATCACGTTTGCTTAACACGCGAAAGGTCCCTGGTTCGAGACCGGGTGGAAACTTCTGCATCTTTCCTCGGTTTTCGTCCAATGGCGATCCTCTCGAGAGTAGTTAATGTCCCATGTAGTCCCAATGTCCCAAGAAGTCCCATGATTCAGTGGAGTTGACATGTGATTCTTTGAAATGGGAAGTCAGCTACCCTGGTGCCACTTGTGCGGATTCGCCTTTTAAGCCGTTCCGTTGTTTCTACCAGTCGGTAGAATCCCGTTCAGCAAGATTACCATGAATGTCATGGGCCAAGGACCTTTGTTACTTCTGAGACCTTCAGACCTGTCGTTCGCGATCCTGGTCCCACCTGCCCTGCCCTGCCCTGCATGTTTGAGATGTTTCCCTGCTCCAACACACCCAATTCAAATAAGTGGGTCGTTATGTAGCTCTCTAGAAGCCTGGTAACGAACATGCATTTGAATCAGGTGTGTTGGAGCCAAGAAACCTCTAAAAACATGCAGGACAGGGGTTCCCTGAGGACAGGGTTAAGAACCACTGATCTAAAGCATCCTGGCCTGAGGACAAGGGTTGCGAACCACTGCCTTAGACCGTCTCAGTGCCCGCTGACTTGTTGAAGAACCATATCAACTGGTTCATGAGCCCAAATGCCCATTTGACATGATAAAGGCGTGTCCTCGTTCTGTGTCTTTGTTTGTGTGTGTGCAGTGAGATTCTGTTGTTGGTTAGGAAGAAGTTTCCGTAGTGTAGTGGTTATCACGTTCGCCTCACACGCGAAAGGTCCCCGGTTCGAGACCGGGCGGAAACATGTCCCCTTTTATCAGAAGTCTCGTAAATAATTGATGCATTGTCGACAGTTACAAGTTTGTTGGAGTACCCTGGTGCCACATGCTCCGTCGTTTTCTGTAGAGCTTGGTAAGGGTCCAATCAGGTCTAACGCATGCAGAGCAGGGAAACCTGAGGTCCAGGATTGGGAAAGGTTGCTTTGAACAATCTCATTTGTTGCTAGCTTGCTGAAAAAGAGTATCAACTAGTTCATGAGCCGAAATTCCCATGTCAAGATTTTAAATATGTGTCCTTGTTCTGTTTCCTTGTTACTTGCGTGTTTGTGTGTGCACTGGGCTTCTGTCTTTCAGGAGTTGGCAGTTTCCGTAGTGTAGCGGTTATCACGTTCGCTTAACACGCGAAATGTCCCTGGTTCGAGACCGGGTGGAAACTTCTGCATCTTTCCTCGGTTTTCGTCCAATGGCGATCCTCTCGAGAGTAGTTAATGTCCCATGTAGTCCCAATGTCCCAAGAAGTCCCATGATTCAGTGGAGTTGACATGTGATTCTTTGAAATGGGAAGTCAGCTACCCTGGTGCCACTTGTGCGGATTCGCCTTTTAAGCCGTTCCGTTGTTTCTACCAGTCGGTAGAATCCCGTTCAGCAAGATTACCATGAATGTCATGGGCCAAGGACCTTTGTTACTTCTGAGACCTTCAGACCTGTCGTTCGCGATCCTGGTCCCACCTGCCCTGCCCTGCCCTGCATGTTTGAGATGTTTCCCTGCTCCAACACACCCAATTCAAATAAGTGGGTCGTTATGTAGCTCTCTAGAAGCCTGGTAACGAACATGCATTTGAATCAGGTGTGTTGGAGCCAAGAAACCTCTAAAAACATGCAGGACAGGGGTTCCCTGAGGACAGGGTTAAGAACCACTGATCTAAAGCATCCTGGCCTGAGGACAAGGGTTGCGAACCACTGCCTTAGACCGTCTCAGTGCCCGCTGACTTGTTGAAGAACCATATCAACTGGTTCATGAGCCCAAATGCCCATTTGACATGATAAAGGCGTGTCCTCGTTCTGTGTCTTTGTTTGTGTGTGTGCAGTGAGATTCTGTTGTTGGTTAGGAAGAAGTTTCCGTAGTGTAGTGGTTATCACGTTCGCCTCACACGCGAAAGGTCCCCGGTTCGAGACCGGGCGGAAACATGTCCCCTTTTATCAGAAGTCTCGTAAATAATTGATGCATTGTCGACAGTTACAAGTTTGTTGGAGTACCCTGGTGCCACATGCTCCGTCGTTTTCTGTAGAGCTTGGTAAGGGTCCAATCAGGTCTAACGCATGCAGAGCAGGGAAACCTGAGGTCCAGGATTGGGAAAGGTTGCTTTGAACAATCTCATTTGTTGCTAGCTTGCTGAAAAAGAGTATCAACTAGTTCATGAGCCGAAATTCCCATGTCAAGATTTTAAATATGTGTCCTTGTTCTGTTTCCTTGTTACTTGCGTGTTTGTGTGTGCACTGGGCTTCTGTCTTTCAGGAGTTGGCAGTTTCCGTAGTGTAGCGGTTATCACGTTCGCTTAACACGCGAAATGTCCCTGGTTCGAGACCGGGTGGAAACTTCTGCATCTTTCCTCGGTTTTCGTCCAATGGCGATCCTCTCGAGAGTAGTTAATGTCCCATGTAGTCCCAATGTCCCAAGAAGTCCCATGATTCAGTGGAGTTGACATGTGATTCTTTGAAATGGGAAGTCAGCTACCCTGGTGCCACTTGTGCGGATTCGCCTTTTAAGCCGTTCCGTTGTTTCTACCAGTCGGTAGAATCCCGTTCAGCAAGATTACCATGAATGTCATGGGCCAAGGACCTTTGTTACTTCTGAGACCTTCAGACCTGTCGTTCGCGATCCTGGTCCCACCTGCCCTGCCCTGCATGTTTGAGATGTTTCCCTGCTCCAACACACCCAATTCAAATAAGTGGGTCGTTATGTAGCTCTCTAGAAGCCTGGTAACGAACATGCATTTGAATCAGGTGTGTTGGAGCCAAGAAACCTCTAAAAACATGCAGGACAGGGGTTCCCTGAGGACAGGGTTAAGAACCACTGATCTAAAGCATGCTGGCCTGAGGACAAGGGTTGAGAACCACTGCCTTAGACCGTCTCAGTGCCCGCTGACTTGTTGAAGAACCATATCAACTGGTTCATGAGCCCAAATGCCCATTTGACATGATAAAGGCGTGTCCTCGTTGTGTCCTTGTTTGTGTGTGTGTGGGTGTGCAGTGAGATTCTGTAGTTGGTTAGAAAGAAGTTTCAGTAGTGTAGTGGTTATCACGTTCGCCTCACACGCGAAAGGTCCCCGGTACGAGACCGGGCGGAAACATGTCCCCTTTTATCAGCAGTCTCGTAAATAATTGATGCATTGTCGACAGTTACAAGTTTGTTGGAGTACCCTGGTGCCACATGCTCCGTCGTTTTCTGTAGAGCTTGGTAAGGGTCCAATCAGGTCTAACGCATGCAAAGCAGGGAAACCTGAGGTCCAGGATTGGGAAAGGTTGCTTTGAACAATCTCATTTGTTGCTAGCTTGCTGAAAAAGAGTATCAACTAGTTCATGAGCCGAAATGCCCATGTCAAGATTTTAAATGTGTGTCCTTGTTCTGTTTCCTTGTTACTTGCGTGTTTGTGTGTGCACTGGGCTTCTGTCTTTCAGGAGTTGGCAGTTTCCGTAGTGTAGCGGTTATCACGTTCGCTTAACACGCGAAAGGTCCCTGGTTCGAGACCGGGTGGAAACTTCTGCATCTTTCCTCGGTTTTCGTCCAATGGCGATCCTCTCGAGAGTAGTTAATGTCCCATGTAGTCCCAATGTCCCAAGAAGTCCCATGATTCAGTGGAGTTGACATGTCATTCTTTGAAATGGGAAGTCAGCTACCCTGGTGCCACTTGTGCGGATTCGCCTTTAAAGCCGTTCCGTTGTTTCTACAAGTCGGTAGAATCCCGTTCAGCAAGATTACCATGAATGTCATGGGCCAAGGACCTTTGTTACTTCTGAGACCTTCAGACCTGTCTTTCGCGATCCTGGTCCCACCTGCCCTGCCCTGCCCTGCCCTGCCCTGCATGTTTGAGATGTTTCCCTGCTCCAACACACCCGATTCAAATAAGTGGGTCGTTATGTAGCTCTCTAGAAGCCTGGTAACGAACATGCATTTGAATCAGGTGTGTTGGAGCCAAGAAACCTCTAAAAACATGCAGGACAGGGGTTCCCTGAGGACAGGGTTAAGAACCACGGATCTAAAGCATCCTGGCCTGAGGACAAGGGTTGAGAACCACTGCCTTAGACCGTCTCAGTGCCCGCTGACTTGTTGAAGAACCATATCAACTGGTTCATGAGCCCAAATGCCCATTTGACATGATAAAGGCGTGTCCTCGTTCTGTGTCCTTGTTTGTGTGTGTGTGGGTGTGCAGTGAGATTCTGTTGTTGGTTAGGAAGAATTTTCCGTAGTGTAGTGGTTATCATGTTCGCCTCACACGCGAAAGGTCCCCGGTTCGAGACCGGGCGGATGCCTGTCCCCTTTTATCAGCAGTCTCGTAAATAATTGATGCATTGTCGACAGTTACAAGTTTGTTGGAGTACCCTGGTGCCACATGCTCCGTCGTTTTCTGTAGAGCTTGGTAAGGGTCCAATCAGGTCTAACGCATGCAGAGCAGGGAAACCTGAGGTCCAGGATTGGGAAAGGTTGCTTTGGACAATCTCATTTGTTGCTAGCTTGCTGAAGAAGAGTATCAACTAGTTCATGAGCCGAAATGCCCATGTCAAGATTTTAAATGTGTGTCCTTGTTCTGTTTCCTTGTTACTTGCGTGTTTGTGTGTGCACTGGGCTTCTGTCTTTCAGGAGTTGGCAGTTTCAGTAGTGGAGCGGTTATCACATTCGCTTAACACGCGAAAGGTCCCCGATTCGAGACCGGGTGGAAACTTCTGCATCTTTCCTCGGTTTTCGTCCAATGGCGATCCTCTCGAGAGTAGTCAATGTCCCATGTAGTCCCAATGTCCCAAGAAGTCCCATGATTCAGTGGAGTTGACATGTCATTCTTTGAAAAGGGAAGTCAGTGCCACTTGTGCGGATTCGCCTTTTAAGCCGTTCCATTGTTTCTACCAGTCGGTAGAATGCAGTTCAGCAAGATTACCATGAATGTCATGGGCCAAGTACCTTTGTTACTTCTGAGACCTTCAGACCTGTCGTTCGCGATCCTGGTCCCACCTGCCCTGCCCTGCCCTGCATGTTTGAGATGTTTCCCTGCTCCAACACACCCGATTCAAATAAGTGGGTCGTTATGTAGCTCTCTAGAAGCCTGGTAACGAACATGCATTTGAATCAGGTGTGTTGGAGCCAAGAAACCTCTAAAAACATGCAGGACAGGGGTTCCCTGAGGACAGGGTTAAGAACCACGGATCTAAAGCATCCTGGCCTGAGGACAAGGGTTGAGAACCACTGCCTTAGACCGTCTCAGTGCCCGCTGACTTGTTGAAGAACCATATCAACTGGTTCATGAGCCCAAATGCCCATTTGACATGATAAAGGCGTGTCCTCGTTCTGTGTCCTTGTTTGTGTGTGTGTGGGTGTGCAGTGAGATTCTGTTGTTGGTTAGGAAGAAGTTTCCGTAGTGTAGTGGTTATCACATTTGCCTCACACGAGAAAGGTCCTCGGTTCGAGACCGGGCGGATGCATGTCCCCTTTTATCAGCAGTCTCGTAAATAATTGATGCATTGTCGACAGTTACAAGTTTGTTGGAGTACCCTGGTACCACATGCTCCGTCGTTTTCTCTAGAGCTTGGTAAGGGTCCAATCAGGTCTAACGCATGCAGAGCAGGGAAACCTGAGGTCCAGGATTGGGAAAGGTTGCTTTGGACAATCTAATTTGTTGCTAGCTTGCTGAAGAAGAGTATCAACTAGTTCATGAGCCGAAATGCCCATGTCAAGATTTTAAATGTGTGTCCTTGTTCTGTTTCCTTGTTACTTGCGTGTTTGTGTGTGCACTGGGCTTCTGTCTTTCAGGAGTTGGCAGTTTCCGTAGTGTAGCGGTTATCACGTTCGCTTAACACGTGAAAGGTCCCCGGTTCGAGACCGGGTGGAAACTTCTGCATCTTTCCTCGGTTTTCGTCCAATGGCGATCCTCTCGAGAGTAGTTAATGTCCCATGTAGTCCCAATGTCCCAAGAAGTCCCATGATTCAGTGGAGTTGACATGTCATTCTTTGAAATGGGAAGTCAGCTACCCTGGTGCCACTTGTGCGGATTCGCCTTTTAAGCCGTTCCGTTGTTTCTACCAGTCGGTAGAATCCCGTTCAGCAAGATTACCATGAATGTCATGGGCCAAGGACCTTTGTTACTTCTGAGACCTTCAGACCAGTCGTTCGCGATCCTGGTCCCACCTGCCCTGCCCTGCCCTGTATGTTTGAGATGTTTCCCTGCTCCAACACACCCGATTCAAATAAGTGGGTCGTTATGTAGCTCTCTAGAAGCCTGGTAACGAACATGCATTTGAATCAGGTGTGTTGGAGCCAAGAAACCTCTAAAAACATGCAGGACAGGGGTTCCCTGAGGACAGGGTTAAGAACCACTGATCTAAAGCATCCTGGCCTGAGGACAAGGGTTGCAAACCACTGCCTTAGACCGTCTCAGTGCCCGCTGACTTGTTGAAGAACCATATCAACTGGTTCATGAGCCCAAATGCCCATTTGACATGATAAAGGCGTGTCCTCGTTCTGTGTCCTTGTTTGTGTGTGTGTGGGTGTGCAGTGAGATTCTGTTGTTGGTTAGGAAGAATTTTCTGTAGTGTAGTGGTTATCACATTTGCCTCACACGAGAAAGGTCCTCGGTTCGAGACCGGGCGGAAACATGTCCCCTTTTATCAGCAGTCTCGTAAATAATTGATGCATTGTCGACAGTTACAAGTTTGTTGGAGTACCCTGGTGCCACATGCTCCGTCGTTTTCTGTAGAGCTTGGTAAGGGTCCAATCAGGTCTAACGCATGCAGAGCAGGGAAACCTGAGGTCCAGGATTGGGAAAGGTTGCTTTGAACACTCTCATTTGTTGCTAGCTTGCTGAAGAAGAGTATCAACTAGTTCATGAGCCGAAATGCCCATGTCAAGATTTTAAATGTGTGTCCTTGTTCTGTTTCCTTGTTACTTGCGTGTTTGTGTGTGCACTGGGCTTCTGTCTTTCAGGAGTTGGCAGTTTCCGTAGTGTAGCGGTTATCACGTTCGCTTAACACGCGAAAGGTCCCCGGTTCGAGACCGGATGGAAACTTCTGCATCTTTCCTCGGTTTTCGTCCAATGGCGATCCTCTCGAGAGTAGTTAATGTCCCATGTAGTCCCAATGTCCCAAGAAGTCCCATGATTCAGTGGAGTTGACATGTCATTCTTTGAAATGGGAAGTCAGCTACCCTGGTGCCACTTGTGCGGATTCGCCTTTTAAGCCGTTCCGTTGTTTCTACCAGTCGGTAGAATCCCGTTCAGCAAGATTACCATGAATGTCATGGGCCAAGGACCTTTGTTACTTCTGAGACCTTCAGACCAGTCGTTCGCGATCCTGGTCCCACCTGCCCTGCCCTGCCCTGCATGTTTGAGATGTTTCCCTGCTCCAACACACCCGATTCAAATAAGTGGGTCGTTATGTAGCTCTCTAGAAGCCTTGTAACGAACATGCATTTGAATCAGGTGTGTTGGAGCCAAGAAACCTCTAAAAACATGCAGGACAGGGGTTCCTTGAGGACAGGGTTAAGAACCACTGATCTAAAGCATGCTGGCCTGAGGACAAGGGTTGAGAACCACTACCTTAGACCGTCTCAGTCCCCGCTGACTTGTTGAAGAACCATATCAACTGGTTCATGAGCCCAAATGCCCATTTGACATGATAAAGGCGTGTCCTCGTTCTGTGTCCTTGTTTGTGTGTGTGTGGGTGTGCAGTGAGATTCTGTTGTTGGTTAGGAATAAGTTTCCGTAGTGTAGTGGTTATCACGTTCGCCTCACACGCGAAAGGTCCCCGGTTCGAGACCGGGCGGCAGAATGTTCCCTTTTATCAGCAGTCTCGTAAATAATTGATGCATTGTCGACAGTTACAAGTTTGTTGGAGTACCCTGGTGCCACATGCTCCGTCGTTTTCTGTAGAGCTTGGTAAGGGTCCAATCAGGTCTAACGCATGCAGAGCAGGGAAACCTGAGGTCCAGGATTGGGAAAGGTTGCTTTGGACAATCTCATTTGTTGCTAGCTTGCTGAAGAAGAGTATCAACTAGTTCATGAGCCGAAATGCCCATGTCAAGATTTTAAATGTGTGTCCTTGTTCTGTTTCCTTGTTACTTGCGTGTTTGTGTGTGCACTGGGCTTCTGTCTTTCAGGAGTAGGCAGTTTCCGTAGTGTAGCGGTTATCACGTTCGCTTAACACGCGAAAGGTCCCCTGTTCGAGACCGCGTGGAAACTTCTGCATCTTTCCTCAGTTTTCGTCCAATGGCAATCCTCTCGAGAGTAGTTAATGTCCCATGTAGTCCCAATGTCCCAAGAAGTCCCATGATTCAGTGGAGTTGACATGTCATTCTTTGAAATGGGAAGTCAGCTACCCTGGTGCCACTTGTGCGGATTCGCCTTTTAAGCCGTTCCGTTGTTTCTACCAGTCGGTAGAATCCCGTTCAGCAAGATTACCATGAATGTCATGGGCCAAGGACCTTTGTTACTTCTGAGACCTTCAGACCAGTCGTTCGCGATCCTGGTCCCACCTGCCCTGCCCTGCCCTGCATGTTTGAGATGTTTCCCTGCTCCAACACACCCGATTCAAATAAGTGGGTCGTTATTTAGCTCTCTAGAAGCCTTGTAACGAACATGCATTTGAATCAGGTGTGTTGGAGCCAAGAAACCTCTAAAAACATGCAGGACAGGGGTTCCCTGAGGACAGGGTTAAGAACCACTGATCTAAAGCATGCTGGCCTGAGGACAAGGGTTGAGAACCACTGCCTTAGACCGTCTCAGTCCCCGCTGACTTGTTGAAGAACCATATCAACTGGTTCATGAGCCCAAATGCCCATTTGACATGATAAAGGCGTGTCCTTGTTCTCTGTCCTTGTTTGTGTGTGTGTGGGTGTGCAGTGAGATTCTGTTGTTGGTTAGGAAGAAGTTTGCGTAGTGCAGTGGTTATCACGATCGCCTCACACGCGAAAGGTCCCCGGTTCGAGACCGGGCGGAAACATGTCCCCTTTTATCAGCAGTCTCGTAAATAATTGATGCATTGTCGACAGTTACAAGTTTGTTGGAGTACCCTGGTGCCACATGCTCCGTCGTTTTTTGTAGAGCTTGGTAAGGGTCCAATCAGGTCTAACGCATGCAGAGCAGGGAAACCTGAGGTCCAGGATTGGGAAAGGTTGCTTTGGACAATCTCATTTGTTGCTAGCTTGCTGAAGAAGAGTATCAACTAGTTCATGAGCCGAAATGCCCATGTCAAGATTTTAAATGTGTGTCCTTGTTCTGTTTCCTTGTTACTTGCGTGTTTGTGTGTGCACTGGGCTTCTGTCTTTCAGGAGTTGGCAGTTTCCATAGTGTAGCGGTTATCACGTTTGCTTAACACGCGAAAGGTTCCTTGTTCGATACCGGTCGGAAACTTCTACATCTTTCCTTGGTTTTCATCCAATGGCGATCCTCTCGAGAGTAGTTAATGTCCCATGTAGTCCCAATGTCCCAAGAAGTTCCATGATTCAGTGGAGTTGACATGTCATTCTTTGAAAAGGGAAGTCAGTGCCACTTGTGCGGATTCGCCTTTTAAGCCGTTCCATTGTTTCTACCAGTCGGTAGAATCCAGTTCAGCAAGATTACCATGAATGTCATGGGCCAAGGACCTTTGTTACTTCTGAGACCTTCAGACCAGTCGTTCGCGATCCTGGTCCCACCTGCCCTGCCCTGCCCTGCATGTTTGAGATGTTTCCCTGCTCCAACACACCCGATTCAAATAAGTGGGTCGTTATGTAGCTCTCTAGAAGCCTTGTAACGAACATGCATTTGAATCAGGTGTGTTGGAGCCAAGAAACCTCTAAAAACATGCAGGACAGGGGTTCCCTGAGGACAGGGTTAAGAACCACTGATCTAAAGCATGCTGGCCTGAGGACAAGGGTTGAGAACCACTGCCTTAGACCGTCTCAGTGCCCGCTGACTTGTTGAAGAACCATATCAACTGGTTCATGAGCCCAAATGCCCATTTGACATGATAAAGGCGTGTCCTCGTTCTGTGTCCTTGTTTGTGTGTGTGTGGGTGTGCAGTGAGATTCTGTTGTTGGTTAGGAATAAGTTTCCGTAGTGTAGTGGTTATCACGTTCGCCTCACACGCGAAAGGTCCCCGGTTCGAGACCGGGCGGAAACATGTCCCCTTTTATCAGCAGTCTCGTAAATAATTGATGCATTGTCGACAGTTACGAGTTTGTTGGAGTACCCTGGGTCCGGTTTTTCAAAAGTAATCCACTAGGATTTTGGATAACAGATTGGATCAAATCTTGAAAATGGGTTTTTCAAAAGAAAAAACGGATTACATAATCGGATTAGATCACGTAATCCAATCTTGGTTTTGATCAGGATCAAACCTTTAGTTTGGGTTTTTCAGAACTTTTTTGTAGGATTTGGATCACTTTGATCCAAAAAATCTGGATTAAACTGATACTATCAGAAGGGTGGTGTAGCACAGTCCACAGACAAAGCACGGTACCATCACACCTTCTCCTACCCCCGACAAGGAAAGGGTCTTCCCCCTTTGTCCTTCTCCCAGAGGAGAAGCTTCAAAGCTTCTGACCCAGCATGGGGTCAGATACAGAGGCCACACGGCCCACAGTATCAGAACAAAGGATTTACAAGGAATAACTTTCTTAAAGGATTTACAAACATATTCTCAAGGACTACATGGCTCATGGACACTATTTCAATGACAGTAGTTGATGTGTTATAATGTGTGTTTTTCCCATTTACTTAGAACGTTGTTTAATTGAGGTTTGATTATAACTTCCCTTCAAGTATAGTTAAGTCAGCCAATCCTGATATCAAAATGAATGTACCATACTAACAAAACCATTTACGAATGTTGTATTGTTATATTCTGAAGTTTGAGCATTCCATGGACAGTTGAAATAACGGAACTCAAAAGGTACAACTACTTCACACCTAGGCAGATCTCAGGACGACGCCCAGGTGGGGGGAAACTGACCAATGAAAGAGGTCACCTTCACGGGGACCCCCCCTTTTCCTTTGGAGTATAAAACCCCCAAACGTACAATCACCCCCGCTTGTTCGTAGGATTAAACTGAAGTGCTAGCTACATTTCTAAACTATTCCTCTCAACCTGCAAATTCACTGAGCGCCCGGAACTTTGGCCAAAGATTCCGTTGTTCTATTTTCGTTGGACGATAACGAAACCATTGACTCTACCTTTCTTCAAACCGACAAAAGTAACTACGATTTGCAATATTTCTTACCTGTGACATATTGGCATGTTGTGATTAAATTGTTGATGTTTGATTGTATTTTACAAATGAGTTAGCTTAACCCTTGCTAAGTTTGTTGCCCTTGCTCGTCCATTGTTCCCAAAGGCCTACCCCTCTCTCTCTCTCCCTCCCCCCTTTACACGCGCTCTACACAGCCATTGTGTTGCTCGCCCTCATTTGCATCCAGCCACTGTACTACTCTGACTAACCCATAACTTATCTGGTATTTGTTCATTATAATTACATTCTCCTAAATAAATCATTGTGTATAATATTCGCGTATCACTCACGTTATCTGATCTGCTCTACTTTCATAGAATTCACGACTCAAGATTAGACTGATTATTACGAAGGCTATTATTTAAATATTATTCAATAAGGTTTCCTCTATCCCTTTAACAATAAGAGGTGGTGCCCACAAGAACTACATACTTTATTATAAATTAAGTATTGCTAATCTTAAACGAGCAAACCCCGCTACATATTGGAGCCCCGTGACAGGCTTTGAAACAGATTGAAATGAGCGATCTATAACGGAGATACATTTTCCGTCTGAAACCCACCCTCCCACCCTTTTGGTTAAATTAACGCTCCGTTGTATTTAACTATTCCCCCAGATAGCTACGGTTTTAAACACTGTTTGAATACTGTGCTGTGTACTCATTGAATTGGCTTTGTCGTGAACAATTGGCTATTTGTGTGTAGCTAACTGGCTTCGGAAAAGCTAGACTTGAGCGGAGGTACGCGCGTGCGCAGTGACACTGCGACCCGTCTCATTTCATCTTGTGAAACTACAAAGGCAGCGCTTCTACATGAAGGCGTAAGATCCTTTTTATAGAGTCACAACACTACTATTTTGGTACCATACACGCTTCGGAAAGGTGTATTATAGTAGTGTTGGCCATTTGGGTTGAGTAAATCAACCAGGCAACTGATAAGTTGCCATTGTCTAGTTAGAGGTAGATAACAGACATTGATCAGTCCAAAAGGACTTTGATTTTGAAGGAGACTACGCAGCTCTCTACATTAAGCTATATGCTTCTACCTTGTTAAACAATTGGTAAATTGATTAACTTAGCTTTTCGGAAAAAGCTTCACTTTGTTTTGCATGTAATTCAACATTAATGTAAACACTCAACCTCTAGAATCAGTAAAGTAACAGTAAAATAATTATTGAGACAGGAGAAGCTGCTTATTTAAGGACCTTTATTGTTGCTTAACCGGAAATAGTTACCTTTCGTGAACAAAGACCTGTAATTTGATTTTCATTCCGCGCACTTAAAAGTGGAAGTTGTCAGAATATCGGCGTTGTTGACCATACTGAACTGTAATCCTATTTATCCCTCATCAATATACAACTTTAACAACAATCGCTAAATAATAATTAAACGTAAAGTGTATTATTTTTAGTTTGCCCACTCTATCTGCGATCAGTCCAAAAGGACTTTTGTTTGGAAGTAGCCGAACAACGCAGCCTGTACTGCCACAATATTGTTGGCCCTTGTGTTATCTTCGGGTCATTCTGACCCATCAGTCATTGTGACCCACCGTCGTGTTGCGACAGATTTGCCGCATACAAGGACAAAGTGAAGCATTTTCTTTTAACCGTTGGGCTGTCTCAGACCCCCCACATTGCAAAGGTTAGGGGAAAATTATTTTAATTTGTTTTTGTATTGGGTAGAATTGGGTAAACACAACGGTGGTTCGTTATGAACCTTTGGGTCATGTGACCCGAAGGCAGCACGAGGGTTAAACAACTCCGAAATTGATAAACTAGCTTTTCGAAAAGAAGCTTCACTGTTTCGCATTCAATTCGAGGTGAATGTAAAACCCTTGCCCAATTTAAAGCTACATTATAGATGCAGCAACAATTTAGTTCATTATCTGTTTGATTCTACAAGCTAAACCGGCTAACTTAATGTGCTATAGTATTTAAATACATTGTACTTTCTCAGTCCAGTTTAGGCTAAAACAAATCAACAGCTACTCAATCTAAATTCTCTAATCGTTTATAGATACTATAGCAAGATTACTGAAATTAAGATTTAATATAGGCCTAAAAGAATAAATAATTTGTTTGAATCTTTGATCCTGGAAGGTGACTTTAATATTAATTTTAATTTCTGAATATTAATCTCAGTTTTTGATTGTTAATCTTTGAATATTAACTTCTGATTTTAATTTTGGTATTGATTTGATAAACAATTTTTTTTAATCTTTGATCCTGGGTGGTGACTTTAATATTAATTTTAATTTCTGGATATTAATCTCAGTTTTTGATTGTTAATCTTTGAATATTGACTTCTGATTTTAACCTTAATATTAATTTGGTAAACAATTTTATTTATTTTCTGAATCTTTGATCCTGGATGGTGACTTTAATATTGATTTTAATTTCTGAATATTAATCTCAGTTTTTGATTGTTAATCTTTGAATATTGACTTCTGATTTTAATTTTAATATTGAGTTGGTAAACAAAAAAAAAAAAGGAAAAGAAAAGTATATATATTGCTGCCAAAAAGAGAACCACTACAAAACTAAAGTGCCTATCAACATTATCACAATAGCATTGTGTTAATAACTTCCAGTAGCCGAACCAAACATGTCTCACCTCACGGAAGCTGAGAAACTGATGGTCTACCTATCCAGGAAAGAAAACCCAGGATATGTGGAAACTCTGACCGGACTACCTTTCGAAGAGATCACCAAGAAGACGCATGAAGTTGTCGCACAAAATGTGGGCCAAATATTGGACAAACCCCAAACCATCAAATGCATATCCAGCCTCGGTCTTAACTATGCTGCACAACTCAGGTTATCAATTGCAGATGTTAAAACACAATGGGCACAAGCTCTTCAAGATCGAGAGGATGCTACCAAGGCGGCACAAAGAGAACAAGAGCAGAGGAAACGATTGGAACAGGAAACCAGCAACCTGGCTGTTGAACTGGAAAGAGCTAAGACACAACTAATGGAAAAGGAAATAACCCTCAAAGATGCCCTCAAAGATGCCCTCAAAGAAAAAGAAAAGGAACAGGACCGACGGGAGCTAATGGAACAAGAAACCAGTGACCTGACTGGAGAACTGGATAGAGCTAGACAACAGCTAATGGAACAGAAAACAACCCTCAGGGATGCCCTCAAGGCGAAAGAAACTGAACGAGATATCCGGGAAACACTTCAACAGGAGAACAAGGAACTCGCTACGGAACTGGGAGACCTAAAAGAAGAAATGCAGGGGGTTCAGAAAAGCAAAAAGGACTCAACCGCCCTCATGGAAAACACTATTAAGATGTTGGATGAAGCTAATGAAAAAGTAGCAGACTACGACCACCAAAAAGAAGAATTGCACACTCTCTACACAAAATTCCAACACCTGGACCAAGTTCTCTCACACATCACAGCTGACAGGGAGACAATGAAGGAGGAGTTACAGGAAACAAGAACTGAACTGCTATCTACCATTCGTAAGCTGAACAAGGCGAACGCCACAATCCAGTCCACAGAAGACCCTAACACCAACCGAAGGTGGGGAAGAGACGACAGAGAAGTAGATCGACATTCAAGAAACCAAAACCCAAGACAGCTGCAATCACCTGAAGCACCGCTCCACTCAGAATACGAAACAAGAAGACCATATAGGGAGACATCCCCTCCCAGCCAATCTCTGTACCAAGCTGACACGAATCCACGAAGAACGAGGGGAACAGAAGATGTGGAGCAGCAGAGCAGAAGACTGGATGACCAGAAAATGGAGCAACAATTCCAACCTGAACGTCGCGGTCAAACCACCGCCCCGAACAGATGGGATGATGATGAACCCTCACGTTCAGCCTATCCACAAAATGCATGGGAAATGCATGACCTGCCACCAGCAGTGTCACTAGATCTGCTATTGAAAATTAGCAGGAACATAGAGAAGTTCGATCCAGACAATCCCACTCAGAGCATTGAGATGTATATAGAACAACTGAACTCTAATCTCGAACGCCTGCCTACAGCTACAGACGCGGACAAGCTGTACCTGTTGAAGAACACCTCTTCCAGCTCAATCAGAGCCCTGCTTGACAGGCAACCTGCTGGAGAACGCCACAGCTATAACATGGCTTGCCGGACCCTCAAGGCTTGGCACTCAGAAAGTAAAGGCTCCTGCTGCACTATCGCCCTGCACACAAAACAAAAGGCCAACGAAAACCCAAAGACATTCTATGAGAGGCTCCGGAAAGCCTATTTCGCAACAGAAAACCAACCCGGAGGAGAAGAAACTCCCATGTTCAAGTCAGTGTTCATCAACAACCTCTCCCAATCCATAAAACCCTTCATGACGACCTTCGCGAACCAGGAAACCATGACGGCTCTGCAGCTGAGGGACATGGCATATAAATCATGGGCGAACAACAATCGATCCCAAGACTCAAACGTCTATGCGGTGGAATCAGATTCACACCTACAACTGGAAGGAAGAGAACTCCAGAGACCCTATGAACCCAGACCCGCCTACAAGCAACATTCCTATAAAACACGAAACCACTCAACAAGACCCACACCGTACCAAAACGAACACAACAGCCCTGGACGACATCCGTCAGAACCAGCATGACTAGAAGGCCCCAACACGGAAAACACACCTCAAATGCTCCCCATTGGATGGAAGAAAAGGAAGAAGACCCAAAAACACCACAAACCCACAAGAAGACGACCTCCAGAAACAACAACACACAAACAAGCCCCACAGTTACACACATTTCTGGGTGAGCTTTCCAGAAAAGGAAGAGCTAACCGAAGCTATGTCCCCATCACACTTGAAGATGAAGTGCCCTGCGAAGGATTGCTGGACACGGGTGCAGAAATCTGCCTGATTGCACCCACCTTGGCCGCTCAGCTAAAAGGAATAGCCAGGTCAAACAGAAGATGGATTAAAAGTGAAGATAGTGAATTCAACATCACAAGCTTCACCCAAAACAAAGCTCCAGTCACAGAGACGCTGTACTTGAAGCTAACGTTTGGGGAAATGTCCCTAATCCACCCCATCCATGTCTCACCGCTTGAGACCGAAAAGCTGCTGATTGGACACGATCTACTCAACAGACTGGAACCCCTCATTGACTTCAAACGAAACCAGATGTGGACAAACGTCGAGAAGCCCTATCCACTGCCTCACCCTGAAGCCCAGAACACAGTCTTCACAGTGGAAGGGGGGGGAGATTCCACGTCTGATCCACATCTCTCAGAAGAGGACCGAATCCATGAGTTAGATGGCCGCTCCAGACCGCCCCAGAGCTACGCCACTCACCCATCAAGACACAAGATTCAAACAAAATCAACACAACGCCATGACCGTCGGGTGCCATCAGAAACCCACCTGCGACGAGAAGCATCACAGGTCCAAAAGAAGTCATATGATGCCAACTGGATGAGAGTGCAGAAAGTAGGAAGACCTACTATGGCCACCAAGCATCCCAGAAGAAGCACCCCAGCTGCAACAAGCTGGCACAACCCCCGGAAGAAACCATCAGTACTCGCGGGGACAACAGGCCATGCACAGAGGCCTGGCCTGGCCTTATACCAGCAACCTGACCCTGTCAAACTGCTGACGAAACAAGTGCACAACAGGTGCCTTAGCCAAAATGCCTCAAAGTTCAAGAATGAATGTTCCTTTAAACCAAAAATAATAGGAAAATACTGTCATGAGACAAATATGGCTCCACCAATCTATCAAAATTTTTAATCTGTTACCAGAAAACCCAACATGAATGACCTTGAGGTACTGTCAAAATAATAGGCTACAACGCCTCATAACCAAACTACCCTGGCCCCTGACAAATGAGGTTTATGACTCCAGGAAGTCAAAGCCCACTCCCACTCCTATCATTTTATTTTATTTTAATCTTTCTCCTTTCTTTCCCTTTCCTTTTTCCTTTTATTTCATTTCATTTTTAGGCATAGAACCTTAGCCCAGAGAAACTTAGTAATAGGACCCAAGTTAGCCCCATTGATTCCTACATTGTTTAGAGTCCACTCATGCCAATGTGTCCAGTAGAAGTGCTATCGTACTGTCGTGTTTGTCTGTTCTCTGCTCTTCTTACGTGCCAACAGCCCGACGACGTCGAATCATCGGACGTTGCCAGCAGGGGGATATGTAGCACAGTCCACAGACAAAGCACGGTACCATCACACCTTCTCCTACCCCCGACAAGGAAAGGGTCTTCCCCCTTTGTCCTTCTCCCAGAGGAGAAGCTTCAAAGCTTCTGACCCAGCATGGGGTCAGATACAGAGGCCACACGGCCCACAGTATCAGAACAAAGGATTTACAAGGAATAACTTTCTTAAAGGATTTACAAACATATTCTCAAGGACTACATGGCTCATGGACACTATTTCAATGACAGTAGTTGATGTGTTATAATGTGTGTTTTTCCCATTTACTTAGAACGTTGTTTAATTGAGGTTTGATTATAACTTCCCTTCAAGTATAGTTAAGTCAGCCAATCCTGATATCAAAATGAATGTACCATACTAACAAAACCATTTACGAATGTTGTATTGTTATATTCTGAAGTTTGAGCATTCCATGGACAGTTGAAATAACGGAACTCAAAAGGTACAACTACTTCACACCTAGGCAGATCTCAGGACGACGCCCAGGTGGGGGGAAACTGACCAATGAAAGAGGTCACCTTCACGGGGACCCCCCCTTTTCCTTTGGAGTATAAAACCCCCAAACGTACAATCACCCCCGCTTGTTCGTAGGATTAAACTGAAGTGCTAGCTACATTTCTAAACTATTCCTCTCAACCTGCAAATTCACTGAGCGCCCGGAACTTTGGCCAAAGATTCCGTTGTTCTATTTTCGTTGGACGATAACGAAACCATTGACTCTACCTTTCTTCAAACCGACAAAAGTAACTACGATTTGCAATATTTCTTACCTGTGACATATTGGCATGTTGTGATTAAATTGTTGATGTTTGATTGTATTTTACAAATGAGTTAGCTTAACCCTTGCTAAGTTTGTTGCCCTTGCTCGTCCATTGTTCCCAAAGGCCTACCCCTCTCTCTCTCTCCCTCCCCCCTTTACACGCGCTCTACACAGCCATTGTGTTGCTCGCCCTCATTTGCATCCAGCCACTGTACTACTCTGACTAACCCATAACTTATCTGGTATTTGTTCATTATAATTACATTCTCCTAAATAAATCATTGTGTATAATATTCGCGTATCACTCACGTTATCTGATCTGCTCTACTTTCATAGAATTCACGACTCAAGATTAGACTGATTATTACGAAGGCTATTATTTAAATATTATTCAATAAGGTTTCCTCTATCCCTTTAACAATAAGAGGTGGTGCCCACAAGAACTACATACTTTATTATAAATTAAGTATTGCTAATCTTAAACGAGCAAACCCCGCTACAGTGGATTCAGCGTGGATTTCATGCCCAAAATGTAATGAAAACTTTTAAAATGTATCAAATAATACTATATTTGGATCATGCAGTATCTGACAAGATATCCTATTTATTCATAAGGTTTTAATTTTATTTGTACATCCGTCAGGCTACAGTGATTAGGTAGGCTTTAACGTATTCAGCCTTTCAGTATAGGCCTACAGCAAAGTAGAAAGAGTTTGGCCTCATAAAATAATCCCCCAAACAGCTGTAAAAATTGACCAAAAACAATACATTTTATTCTGTCACTAATTGATATATATATATATTCATCGCAATCGAAAAAATTTTGTTTTTAGAATATTTATTAGTGATGCATGCAATGATTACAGAATAACCAAATAAATGCAAAGAATGGCAATCACTGATTTTTTAAATCCAAAACAAATCCAAATCAGAAATAGTGTCTAACTATTGCGTCCCTTGTTGCACGTCCTGTTTGCTCGTTCTGGCAGAATGCAGGAGGTTGGTTAGGGTCTCCAAGGGGCTCAGGTGCTTTATTGTCAGCACAGAGAGGGACATTGCGCTTAGTAGCGATGTTGTGCAGGACAATACAGGCAAGGGTTATGTTGCATGCTTTCCGTGGTTCCGCTCTCAGGTAGTTAAGGCATGCAAAGCGCCTCTTAAGAACTCCATTTAAACGCTCAATTGCACATCTTGCTCTGCAATGAGCAGTGTTGAAGCGTGCCTG